>NW_028325927.1:0-13029 GCF_027475165.1 Benincasa hispida | reverse complement strand
TGCATGTACCTAAAGAACCAATTACAAGAAGCTAGGCAAAGAAGATTCAAGAGGCATTCACACTACATCTTCAAAAACTAGCAAATTCACAAGAACCGACAAATAATTTTGAGACCAAAGTTTTATATAATGTTAGTTCAATGAGTCAAGAAGAGAATGGCATGAAGATGGCACGGGAAAAGTCCTATAGTTTGGAAAATGACAATGATAAAAAAAAAAGGTGTGCAAATTTTTTTGAAGAAAATGTTGTCAAGTGTGGATTGCATAGGGAACTGTGATGTCAAGCCTTGTCAAATGTGCATATCTACTTTGCCACCTTCTAGAGGAGATATTTAAGGCAAATTGAAGACTTTCTACATTCCTAGTTTTGAATTTTGACTTAGTGTGCAATTAAGTTTCAAGTTTCTAGGTGTTATTTTCTACAATTTGTGTGCAATTAAGTTTCAAGTTTCTAGGTGTTATTTTCTACAATTTGCAATTAATTGTATTTGAATGACTTTTGAGTTTCTTGGTCTATCCACGACCATTTGGCCTATAAAATGGCTTGTAATGTTCTTCAAAACTCAAATTATTGATGTAAAAAGCTTGTGCTTATTCAACCCTTTGGTGTTGTCTTTTTCTTTCAAATCTTGCTTTAGATTTGATATTTAAATCAATTCATTGGATTAGTCTTGATCAAGCTAATTTTGGAATGAGTTGTCTTAGGATCTAAGAGTGACCATCATAGATTCTAAGTTCGATCTAAGCAGCTTTCTTTGTGAGTGTTTGCAAGGATCCTAGAAGGACCTCTAGCTTTGCATCCAACAAGCATCACGGGCTTATCATTTGGTATAAGAGAATTTGTTCATTGTTCTTGGCCGACTTTAGAGGTGTTATCTTTACTTTATTTCATTTTTTTTCTCCATAGCAATTACCTACATCTTGTAACAAGACATACTAGAACTTGTCTTGAAAACTTCTTCAAATAAGCTCTTGGATCATAAAGGAAAAAAAAAAGTCAGCAAGAAAAAAAAAGTCAGCAAAAAAAAAAAAAAAGAAAAAGAAAAAGAAAAAAACAATAACAAAAAAAAAAAAAAAAAAGAAGAAAAGAAATCAAAGATCCAAGGCACATGAAAGTTTCTTGTTATTCATTTGGAAAAAAAAAATCCAGATTTGTTTTTTAGCCTAATTTTAGTTACTCTAGTCTTAGTTTGTGAGAGTTGATCATTTTGAATTGGTTTTTATCAAATTTTTAGTGAGATTACACCAAAAATAAAAACCAACCCTTACATCTTTAACCTAGTACCAAAAACCTACCATTGAGTGATAAACACGAGTGTTCTTGAGTGAAATTGGTGAGAAGTGTGGTGAGGTCCTTTTATTACTAACTTTAAAATGTCACAGGGAAAGGAGTACCACAAGTACAAGATACTAATATGACTATTCTTCAAGCCATTCAAGGCATGATGGAAATGATGAGGGAATATAGGCAAGAAAGGAAGGGACAACAACAAAGAGTCTTACAAGAAGATGAGGGAGTAATTGACTTAGTTGAACAAGAAAGACAAATTGGAGGAAGAGGAAACATGAGAGGAAGATGAAGAAATATTATGCACCCTAGACGAGAAGAAAGAATCCATGGAGATAGAGATAGTGGAGTCAAGCTCAAAATTCCACCATTTCATGGAATGTTGAATGCAGAGGCATACATGGAATGGGAAAAGAAGATAGAACACGTGTTTAATTGCAACACATTTAGAGAGAATAAGAAGATGAGACTTGCCATTGCCGAATTCACTAACCATGTGAAAAATTGGTATCAACATCTCAAAACCAAGAGAAGGGGGAAAGAGAAGGATCCCATTAAAACTTCGGAAGAACTTAAAGAAGCCATGAGAAAGAGGTATGTTCCAAAATATTATGAAAGAGATTTGAGAACTAAATTGCAAGTTTTGAGGCAGGGAACAAAAGTGTAGCTAAATATTATCAAGAGATGGAAACTTTGATGGAAGGAGCAAATATTTGAGGAGAAGAAGAAGACACCATGTCTAGATTCCTTGGAGGTTTAAATTCGAGAAAATTCTCATATCGTTGATAGATATCCACAACTATACTTGGAAGATATGTATCATTATGCAATCAAAATTAAAGAACAATTGAGAGAAGAAAAGGAGCATTCCAAGAGGTATAATTCTAAAGCTAATACCTTTTCAAATTCTAATGTTTGGAACAACAATGGTTTTGTGAATGGGGGGGGGGGGGGCAAAGGAAGTTTGTGGCTCTTAAAAGAGTGGAAGCTGGGAGTACCTATATTGAAAAGAATTAAGCTTCGAAGGAGGAAAGAGAAATCTAATTCCATTTAATGTTGGAAGTGCAAAGGATTTGGGTACACAAGCAAGATTGTGTCAATAAAAAAGTCATGGTCATAAGAAATGGAATTATTGATTCGAAAGATGAATGTGATGAACAAGGTGGCCAACTTGAGGAAGAATCTAAAGTCTTTGATGATGAGTACATTGAAGAAGTTAACTCCATATCCTTAGTTGCAAGAAAAGTACTTAATGTGCAGATCAAGGAGGAGAAGGTTGAAGATCAAAGGGAGAACTTATTTCACACAAGGTGCTTGATTGAAAGAACCCCATGTAGCTTGGTGTTGGAAGTTGCACAAATGTAGTGAGTACTTTTCTTGTAAAAAGACTCCAACTCACTACTCATCCACATCTAAAATCATATAAACTTAAATGGTTAACAAACAAAGGAGAATTGAAGGTAAACTCCCAAGTTCTTATTTCTTTTATTTTGGGAAGATATAAGGATGAGGTTCTTTGCGATGTAATGCCTATGCATGCGGGTGATATGTTATTAGGCCGACCTCGGCAATATGATAGAGAAGTCACATATGATGGTTTGTTGAACAAGTACACATTTACTTTGAATGGGAAGAAGTTTACTTTGCTTCCATCATCTCCATATGAAGTACAATGCGATCAAGTGAAATTAGAAAAGAAAATAAAAGAATTTGAGGATCAAGAGAGGAGAGAAGAAAGTAAGTTAAAGGAGAAGAGTGGAAAAAAGGAGAAAAGTGAGGGGCAAAAGGTGAGTGAAAACCAAGAGAGAAAAAAGAGTGATTTTGAGGAAAAAAGAAAGAGTGTGAATTTGGTTATGAGAAAGGGGGAAGAGAGAAATATGTTTTTATTCGAAGCACCAAACTTTGTACTTATGTGCAAAGGAATGTGTTTAGTAATTTAACCTAACTCTAATGATGGTTTGCGTAGTGCTTTTAAATATCTTTTGTAGGAATTTAATGACATGTTTCCACATAAAGATGCACCTACTGGTCTACCTCCTTTAGGAGGAATTGAGCACAAAATTGACTTCATACCCAGGGCAACACTTCCAAATATGGCAGGACCAATCCAATCAAGGCCAAGGAAATTCAAAGGCAAGTGGAAGAACTCATGGATAAAGGTTATGTTCGAGAAAGCATGAGTCCTTGTTCGGTTACAATCATTTTAGTACCCAAGAAAGATGGAACATGGAGGATGTGTGTTGATTTTCGAGCCATCACAAAATAACAATAAAGTATCGACATCCTATTCCTAGATTGGATGACATGCTAAATGAACTGCATGGTGCAAACTTGTTTTCAAAAATTGATCTTAAGAGTGGTTACCATCAAATTCGAATGCATGTGAGAGATAAGTGGAAAACAACTTTCAAAACAAAATTTGGTCTTTATGAGTGGCTTGTTATGCCATTTGATCTTACTAATGCACCAAGTACTTTTATGATGCTAATGAATCATGTTTTGAGAGAATACATAGGAAATTTTGTTGTGGTATACTTTGATGATATTCTTGTTTACTCTAAAAATTTGAATGAACATATTTTGCATGTCAAGACAATTTTGTTTAAACTTAGAGAAGAAAAGCTTTATTCCAACTTCAAAAAGTGTAGTTTTTGTCCAGACCAAGTTAATTTCTTAGGATTCATTGTTGGAAGGATGAGATGAAAGTTGATGAAGAATAGGTCAAGGCTATACGAGAGTGGCCAACACCCACCAATACAACCGAGGTGAGATCTTTTCATGGTTTGGCTAGTTTTTATAGGAGGTTTATTAAGGATTTCAGTAGCATAGCCTCACTATTGAATGAACTTATTAAAAAAAAATGTGAAATTTAAATGGACAAGCAAGAAAATACATTCAATGAATTGAAAGATAAATTGACTAATGCACCTTGTCTTGCTTTACCTAACTTTGACCAATCTTTTAAAATTGAATGTGATGCAAGTGGGATAGGGATTGGAGCTGTTTTGATGCAAGAAAAGAGGTCGATCATGTTCTTTAGTAAGAAGCTAAATGGAGCACAACTTAGCTACCCCACAAATGAAAAGGAATTACATGCACTTGTAAGGGCTTTGCAAGTTTGGCAACATTAATTGTGGCCAAAAGATTTCGTCATCCACAACGAATCATGAAAGCTTGAAGCACCTCAACAAAGTTGAATAAGAGGCATGCTAAATGGGTAGAGTTCATTGAGACATTTCCATATGTCATTCATTACAAGAAAGGTAAGGATAATGTGGTAGTTGATGCGTTATCAAGAAGGTATGCATTGTTTTCTTTACTTAGTGCAAAAATTCTTGGTTTTAAACACATGATTGATTTATGCAAAGTAGAGACATCTGAATTTCGTGATGTGTACATTCAATGTTTAGAAGGGAAAAACATGCATGATTATATTGTGTTTGATGAAATGCTTTTTAGGAAAGGAAAAATTTGCATTCCTAAGTGTTCCATTCGAGAGTTGATTGTGAAGGAAGCTCATGAAGGAGGATTAATGGGGCATTTTGGGGAATTTAAAACATATAATATGTTGACTGAACATTTTTATTGGTTGAAAATGAGAAAGGATGTGAATAAAGTGTGCAAACAATGTTTCAAATGTAAGGAGGCTAAGTCTAAGACACAACCACATGGTCTTTACACACCTTTAGATGTTTTTAATGAACCTTGGGTTGACATTAGCATGGATTTTGTTTTAGGAATACCAAAGACTAGGAGACATCATGATACCATTTTTGTGGTAGTTGATAGGTTTAGTAAAATGGCACATTTCATACCATGTAATAAAAACAAATGATACAACTAATATAGCTAATCTTTTCTTTAGGGAAGTGGTTAGATTGCATGAAATTCCTAAGACCATTGTTAGTGATAGAGATGCAAAATTTTTAAGTCATTTTTGGAAAGTTTTGTGGGGTAAATTGGGAACTATGTTTTTGTTTTCAACAACTTGTCACCCACAAACCGATGGGCAAACTGAGGTGGTTAATAGAACATTGGGGACTTTGCTTAGGCCACTAATGTTTAAAAATCTCAAGTCTTGGGAGGATACTCTACCTTTTGTAGAGTTTGCTTACAATAGAGCAATACATAGCACCACTCATTATTCACCTTTTGAGGTTGTGTATGGCTTTAATCCATTAACTCCTTTAGATTTGTCACTCTTGCCACCTAATATGTTTACTAGTGATGTAGCTGTTTCAATGGTAGAATACATAAAAAAATTTGCATAAAGAAGTCAAAGAAAGGATTGAAAAAAAGAATCAAAAGCTTGTCAATAGCAAGAATCAAGGGAGAAAGAAAATGATTTTTAAACCTCGTGATTGGGTTTGGGTTCATCTACGAAAGGAAAGGTTTCCATATCAAAGGATGTCTAAACTTCAACCAGGAGGAGATGGTCCATTTCAAGGGATAGAGCGGATCAATAATGATGCCTACAAATTGGATCTTCGAGGTGAGTACAACGTAAGTTCTACTTTCAATGTGGCTGATTTGACTCCTTTTGATGTAGGGAATGAAGACCTTGATTTGAGGACAAATCCTTTTAAAGAAAGGGGGGATGATGTGAATTCAACCATTGAACCATTGCATGTACCTAAAGGACCAATTACAAGAAGCAAGGCAAAGAAGATTCAAGAGGCATTCACACTACATCTTCAAAAACTAGCAAATTCACAAGAACCGACAAATAATTTTGAGATCAAAGATTTATATAATGTTAGTTTAATGAGTCAAGAAGAGAATAGCATGAAAAGATGGCACGGGAAAAGTGATGTGCTATTTTAAGATGTGGAATTGTGGATGAAATGCAATGATGAAAAATGCGTTGAGCACTTAAGTTTTCTCAGTAGAGTCCAAGTGTAAACCCTACTGAGTTTCCTGGTAAGTCCAGGGTCGAACTCAGGGACTTGAGAAAACAGTATGCGGTGGTGATTTTCAGAAGACTTTGCGGTAACTAAATAAATCAAGTGGTTGTTGGGAATGTTGTTTCGGTAATAAAAAGAAACAAATGAGGCAGATTTGAGAAAAGTTTGATTATGTGATAGATGCACTGAGTATACGAATGAATGGGTTGAGAAGGTCTTTAGCTAGCGTTACTTAGGAATGCATCAGACTATGCGATCATGGTACACCCATGCACAGCAAGCCATTTTCCAATTCGAATGCGGTGCTCCTAAGGCTAAGACGCATGGTTGAATGCAAAAGTGTCCATAGAGATTATTCCTAAGTCTCTACTCTTTTCCTATGCGATGATGCAAGGTGCACAAAGGCAAGGTGACTGCACACAATCATATCCTATCTCTAGGATGCATGCGATGCGTTAATAGCAAATAGTGTTTATTTCTAAGCACCTATCTCTTGATTATGCGTTCTAATCTGACTCTCCCAAGCCTAGATTCTAATCTGACTTTTCCAAGCCTAGATCCTGTCCTTAGACTACCCTCCCAAGTATCTCTAATGGATAAATGAAGCATACATAATACAAGATAATCGCATAGAATGAAGATCCCTAGTTGTGCTAGCTAAATGTTTCTCAACCCATTCAACAGATTTAGCTACTCATGCATGATAAATAGAGAGTGAACAGATATAGAGAAGTAAATTCCATTTCTTTAAAAGAGTTTGAATACACAATAACAATAGAAGATAAAGGTAGAGAGCCTGGTAGGAATCCCTTGTTGCCCAAGTTTTTTACACTGCAACTCTATTCGGTTCAAAAGATATTCTTACTTCCGCAGGAGTTGGCCGTCTCTCTGGTCTTGAAGCTTTCGACACTCTCCTGAGCTCACCCGAACGATCTATCAGCACAACTTCCTTCTCTCACTTCCGCCTTAAAATAAAAGAAAATCTAAGAACAATGCTAAACTATCTAAGGAAAAATTCTCTAATTCTTCGAACTTTTCGAACCCCTTTTCTGAAGGATGCCTTTGGTATTTATAGAGCTTCGGGGTGAAGGGTGGCTTCTCTCTTATGATTGCACAGATAGGATGGCTTTAATTCCCTGACTGATGCACCGAATATTTGTCACCGAAAAGCTTAATGTACTTGTTATCGTTAGTGGCTGTCAACTTAATTCAGATTCGACTATCATCAGCTTTCTGCCCCATCGTGATTAATTATGCCTTTCACCCAGATGTGCCCACCAAGTTGCGTCAGCTCTTTGCAACAATCATTCTTGAGTAGATGTTTGCGAACATAAATCACCGTAAAGCCTTGTGGTAATGCTGCGCTCGTCTGTTGATTTCTTGTGATCACTCTTTTCGCCTTGCGTCAACGCATATTCTGCATAAAAATACAAAAATCAACTGTTTCTATGCGATGAACGCATGCGACCGCGATATTATGAATTTGATGCTTTTTGGACACAATCTAACATATTTTATCAACGCAAGCCAACATTGTTTAAGAACTTAGCACTATGATAACGTGCATTTCTCCCCATTATCACACCCCCAAATTTAAACAATGTTTGTCCTCAAGCATAAGTTAAAGATTTCCTTTAGCAAGTCGACCGCAAATCTCTTCTCCTAGATTTCTCAAGGATACTTCATTTAAATCCTATATACCAAAATTTCCTTAAGGATTCAAGTCTCCTCTTAAAATATTTCTAAGACCTAGGGACCACAAGTTTAACCTTCAAAAGAACTTTACTAAATTCCGAGACATTGCATGATTTATTTCAAAAAGAAAACTTTTCCACCAGGTTGTCAAATGATTTTATCCTTGCATATTTCTTGACATTATTATTTTTTTCTGACCTTGCGCTGATCCAAGTGCCTTGCCTTCGTTTTGGCTTGCCCTTACGTGTGTCATGCGGACATCCAACTACGAGCAATACGCTCTTTCTCAGAATAAACTCATACCTACTTGGCAGCAGAGTTGCGGTCATTTATTTATGCGTTGATCTTGGCGACTTACTTTCATTTTGGCTTGCCCCCATGTGTGTCATTCAGACATCCAACTATGGGTAAGTGCCTTTCACAACTTAACTCTTATCAACATGGGTTTCCCTATTGTGTAGACAACGGAGTTGTTATTCAAAATTTTCCTCTTTTTTTTTTTTTAGAATAGCAAGGTCGAAAATAAATATCTCACCCCTAAATTTAAAATGCGGCAATGTTCTCATTGCCAAAGATTGAAAGAAGTCATGCGATGTTCTTAGAAAGCTTCGTAAAGAGAGTTTGAAAGAAAGCTAGCAGACCCCTAACTTTTAGAAATATTTCATAAGGTGACTGTCTTAAAATTAAGTTGACTCGAGTATATACAAAAAAAAATAGAAGTTGTGTCTCATCATTGAAATCATAATTGGCAAAGAGACAACATGCGGTAACTTACTGAATTTATCCATGTCAAATGATTTCGGTAATCAAAGAGGATGCGATGATAAAACTTTTAAAATTAAAATGCGATGCGATAGTGCAAAATTTGAAATAAAGTGAAGGAAGAATAAAACCCCCAAATTTGCGCTATCGCCCACATTGTGTATTGATGCATCCTTCTTTGCAGCGATCTATCTTCTTTGGATTGTGGTGATGGAATAAGATAAGTTGCTTCTTCGTGTAACACCTCCGCAATCCCGTGCCTCGATCGTTGCAAGAAAAATAGTAAGAGGGTCAAATAATTTTAAACAAAACAACATTCTTTACTGCAATCTCCCCTTTTTTTTTTTAAAAAAAAAAAAAAAAAAAAAAAAAAGAATGAAGTAATGAGTAAAAATGCAGATAGATAAATGATGATTAAAGTGCCGAATAAATGAGAGTTCAAGAATCAAACAAAGAATACTCTAGAAGACTTGCACCCTAAATGATGTTGCTTGCCAGTGCAGAGGCCACTCCATTTTTGTCTATTCCGGGTTTTTCAGGTCTACAGAGGTCTTTTCTTGTTGAAAATCACCCCCGCAATATGCCTTAACTCGCTGCCCATTAACCTTAAACGTACGGCTCCCGTCTTTAGTAATTAGCTCCACCGCACCATGTTGGAATATTTCTTTAATGATGAAGGGTCCAAACCAGCGCGATTTTAACTTGTCAGGAAAGAACCGAAGCCGTTAATTGAAGAGCAAGACCTTTTGTCCCACATGGAGATTTTTACCGCATATGTGTTTGTCGTGCCAGCGCTTTGCGCGCTCCTTGTAGATCTTTGCATTTTCATATGCGCTCATTCTCCATTCCTCCAACTCGACTATTTGAAGTTTTCGTGCTTCTTCTGCTTTCTCCAAGTCAAAGTTTAGCTTCTTCACCGCCCACATTGATTTATATTCCAGCTCCAGAGGCAAATGACATGCTTTACCAAATACCAACACATATGGGGACATACCTATAGGTGTTTTAAATGTAGTCTGGTATGCCCACAACGCTTCGTCGAGCTTTGTTGCCCAATCCTTCTGTGAAGGCCTTACAACCTTCTCAATTATCAGCTTGATCTCCCGATTGGACACCTTGGCCTGATCGATCTACAGATGGTATGTAGTGGCCACTTTGTAGAGAATGTTATATTTGCGCAGCAACTCCTTGACAGTATGATTGACAAAGTGAGACCCTTCATCACTTATTATGGCATGCGGAGTGCCAAAACGAGTGAAAATGTTTTTCTTCAAGAATTGAGAGACTACCGTCGCATCGCTTGTGGCGCATGCCACTGCCTCTACCCACTTGGATACATAGTTGACGGCTAACAAAATATAATTTTTACCATTTGATAGAGGGAATGGTTCCATGAAGTCAATACCCCATATGTCGAATAACTCAAGCTCCAAGATGATGTTCATTGGCATTGAATGTTTCCATGAAATGTTACCAATGCGTTGGCACCGATCACACTTCATCACGTAGTCAGCTGCGTCCTTAAACAATGTTGGCCAAAAGAATCCACTCTATAAAACCTTGGTTGTGGTGCGCTATCCTCCAAACTACCCACCATATGGTGAGCCATGACATTGTGATAATATGCATTGTTAAGCAGCATTTGGTATGCATAGTCGCAGAATATGGTCTGCTCACTTTTTATACAGATTCAGCTCATCCCAATAATAATATATGCATTCATGTTTGAGCTTCCTCTGTTAGTGGTAGGTATAATCTTCAGGAAATTACTCGTAAAACAAAGAGTTGACTATGTCAACGTACCACGGTAATTCTTCAATCTGGAACAGCTACTCATCTGGGAATACTGCGCTCACTTCTGACTCGTTGCGATCAACCTCAGGGTTTTCTAATCTGGACAAGTGATCCGCAACTTAGTTCTCCATCCCCTTTCGATCAATTATCTCTATGCCAAATTCTTAGAGGAGAAGAACCCATCTGATCAAACTCGGCTTCGCATCCTTTTTTGTCATTAAATACTTTATTTCTAAATGATCAATATGGATGAGTACCTTTGTTCCCAACAGATATGCTCTAAATTTTTCCAACGCAAAAATTACCGCAAGTAACTCTTTCTCTGTGGTGGTGTAATTGGTCTGAGCAGGATTTAATGTCTTACTCACATATACGATGGGATGTAAGATTGTTTTTCTCTTTTGTGCCAAAGCTGCTCCCATCCATACCCGCTTGCATCACACATTAGTTCAAAAGGAAGTGTCCAATCTGGTGCAATTAACACGGGTGCGGTAGTCAGTGCATTCTTCAAAACTTTGAATGCGTTGAGGCAATGGTCGTTAAAATCAAATTTTCTATCAACCTCCAACAACGCACTCAGTGGTCGTGCTATTTTCGAAAAGTCTTTGACAAAGCGTCTGTAGAATCTAGCATGCCCCGAGAAACTTCGTACAGCCTTTGTGCTTGTTGGAGGTGGGAGTTTTTCAATTGCTTCTATTTTTGCTTTATTCACCTTCAACCTATCCCGGGAAACCTTGTGCCCCAACACGATGCCCACTTTTACCATAAAATGGCATTTTTCCAATTAAGAACGAGATTCGTCTCCTTTCATCTCTTCAGTATCTTCTCCAGGTTAGCTAGACAGACTTCATAGGTGTGCCCATAGACAGAGAAATCGTCCACGAAGATTTCAAAAGAGTCTTCAAGATAGACTGAAAAGATGGCCATCATGCACCTTTGGAACATGCTTGGCGCATTGTAGAGGCCGAACGGCATGCGGCAAAAAGTAAAGGTCCCATATGGGCAGGTGAATGTGGTTTTGTCTTGATCTTTTGGAGCAATCATAATTTGATTATACCCGTATAGCCATCCAGAAAGCAGTAGAAGTCATTTCCAGTTAGACGATCTAGCATTTGGTCAATGAATGGTAGAGGGAAATGATCTTTCTTTGTGGCTGCATTCAGCTTGCGATAGTTCATGCAAATATGCCACCCAGTGACGGTCCTTTGCAGTATTAGTTCATTATTTTCATTCGGGACTACCGCCATGCCAGCCTTTTTTGGCACACATGCACGGGGCTGACACACGTGCTATCTGCTATTGGATAAATAATGCCCACATCTAACCATTTAATGATATCCTTTTTAACGACCTCTTTCATCGCAGGGTTGAGTCTGTTCTGATGTTTGATCGTTGCTTTGTGGTCTTCTTCGAGACGAATTCGGTGCATACAGTACGCTGGGCTAATTTCTCTAATATCAGCGAGCGTCCAGCCAATTTCTCACACATATTTCCTCAGAATGCTCATCAACGCATTCTCCTGGTCTTCGTTAAATTCGGAGGAAATTATTACTGGTAGCTTCTCATTCTGCCCTAAAAATGCGTACTTTAGGTGGGTCGGCAGGGTCTTTAATTCCATTGTTGGTGGTTCTACTAGGGACGGTTGTGCTGTTTTTCTTTCTTCTTTTTCTATTGGCTCTTCTTCTTGGTTTGCGATAATCTCTTCTTCCTTGCTTGTTTTTGTTATGATCGCATTACAGGCAGCAATGGATGCGCTTGCATCCTCTTCTTCATTCTTTTCGTCAAGATCTTCTTCTTCAATCACATTTTGGTCGTCGTCTGAGTCATGCAGGTCTTCTTCGTCAGGAAACTTCATGGCACGGATGATGTTGAACTTGAGCTTCTATCTGTTTATGCTCAAAGTGATCTCCCCTTTATGCATATCGATCTGGGCACGACCTGTTGATAAAAATGGTCACCCCGGGATGATGGGCACATTTTTGTCAGCCTTGCAATCCAAGATGATGAAATCGGCTGGTAGAATAAATTTGTTGATGGTGATCAGTACCTTCCTCTTTGGATGCACCAGAGATCTATTAGCCAGTTGGAGAGTCACGGTCGTGGGTGCAAGTTGCCCCATATTCAGCTGCTTAAAGATCGATAGAGGCATCAAATTGATGCTGGCTCTAAGGTCACACAATGTCTGCCCGATGTACAGTCCTCCTATGGAGCAAGGTATAGTAAAGCTCCCAGGATCACTCATCTTCTGTAGAATTATTGATTTCGAACTTTGTGTTAAAGCCACCGTGGCAAACTTACCAGTGCCCCTCTTCTTGGTTACCATATCTTTCAAAAACTTAGCGCATACAAGCATCTCCTCAATAACTTCACTGAATGGAATATTGATATGTAATTGTTTTAACATAGACAAGAAACGTTGGTACTGTACCTCTTTATTCTTTTTTTTTTTCTAAGTCTCTGCGGGAAAGATGGTAACTGCACTCTCACGGTCCCCTTCTCTGTTGGCTTTGAGGTCGATGCAACTTCTGGCTCTATTGCTTCTTTTTCTCCTTCTTCTTTTTAGGTCACCACAATTTCGGGTTCCGC
>NW_028325926.1:0-5977 GCF_027475165.1 Benincasa hispida | reverse complement strand
GATTCACCAGTTTGTGTTTCCTTCGGGATTCATCAGTTTATGGTTCCTTCAGGATTCAATAGTTTGTGTTTCCTTCAAGATTCACCAGATTGTGTTTCCTTCAGGATTCACCAATTTATGTCTCCTTCAGGATTCACTAGAGGTAGTGGGCATACTTAACTACAATAGGATAGAACTCAGTCTCCTGTTTGTTTCATGTGCATATGTGTCCCATGAGGACTAGAGCAGTTTATATGTTTCACCAAAGGTGAGTATCTAGAGGACATAAATGCCCAGCCTGACCCCAGTAGTGGGGTTACTTACTAAGTATTTTATACTCATTCTTTCTCATGTTGTTGTTTCAGGTAAGGGTAGAGATGCACCAGCGATGGACAAACAGAATTCGTGATCGAGCCACTGGGACTAGATTTTATGCTTCCGCTCATGAGATTTAAAGTTCTTTTCATGTTCCTCTTAACTTTTAGTTTTGATGCTTAAAACTTACTTTTAAGAATTATTTTTCAGACTTATTTATTGTCCTTTATGATTTATGGGTACCCTCCTATTGTTTTAGTATTTGAATTTAACGAAAGACTTTTGAACTTACCTTATTTAATTAGCATTTATTTCGCCATAACCGAGTGTCGTTTTAAGATCCATGCATGCATGTATTTAGTAACGGCCTAACTTAAGTCTTAGGGGGTCGGGTCGTTATAGTTGATATCAGAGCCCATGTTTTGGGTTTTGTAGACTGACTTACTATGTAAGTCTAGGTTGTCCCTGTGGCCCATGAATGGATTCCTCGTCATCGCCAAGTATGTCTTATCAATTACAAGTTTTATGATAGTTGTGCATTAAAATATTTGTTTAGCTTAAATGCACCAATTATGTTCTAATGCTAGGTCAGTGACTCGTTAAAAGTTATTATAAGAGGGTTATCAGGTACGACACTACAAAAGGAGAAAAATAAAATAGAGTAAATTATGAGGTCACTTGGTACTAGTTAATCTCATGAAAATTATGTTAGAAATGAACAAATATATACCTCAGTTCAGCAATGTTAAAGGTTGATGAAACTATGTAGAGTTATGACAATTTAGGAATGAAGGTATTTAAAGTTTAAGCCAAATAATAAAATTGTCGAGACAAGAATTGATCAAGGACTAATGTTATGTTTTGTGTTGGATAGTGCAATCGATGGTAGTATAAATAAACAGATCAGTGCTCAAGTATAAGGTTAAAAGTTGTTTTATGAATAAGGAGGAAAAGAAGAAGAGTCTATAGATTTATTAAAGGTTTTGAGATATTAAAAACCCAACATTTTGAGAAGAATTTTAGAAAGGATTCATAAGTCATAATGATTTGGGTAATACTACAACTTGATGAACTAGGTAAAGTATGTGTAATGATATAAAGAATTCTTTTGGAATATCTAGCTAGGTAGATGTCATTAAAGGAAGGTAAAATAATTGGACATGACCTTGGACTTAAAGGGGTTAAAGCAAGGTGTTATTTGTTTAGGTTGAAGGATTGTTTTAGTATACCTAGACTAACCCAGAGCCTTATTGTGTTAAGGAGATCAAAGTTAGAAAATTTGAAGAAACAAAAAATCTTTTGGAGTTTACGTATGCAATTTGGCAAAGAGGAATTCCACGAGATGGAAATTCTTAGTGAGAGAGATAAGATTTATAGAGGAGTTAAGAAAAATATAATTTAGTAAAGAGATTATGTTCCACATTGAAAGTGGAAAAAAAAAGGGAGGTGTCTTGAATTTAGTGGTTTTATCAGAGATAAGTGTGAATGAGAGAAAAGTATCCAAGAAAATTTACTCTTTTGGAAAGTGAAAGAAATTTAATGTGTTCGAAACTCCTAGTTAAGTATGGTTTGAAGGCTTGATAAGAGAGGTTACAAGGTATTTGTTTTGGTGTAAAAGAAGAATACCTCATTATCATGTGGAACTTTAGGACAATATGTGTTAGATGGAAAGATAGCTTATGTAGGTGATTGGTACGAAACTTTGTTTTAACACAAGAATGTGTTATCGAAATAGAAGGTTGAGAAGGGATAAGTTAAAATGGAGTTACTAGTAACAGTAGATGTTCGAGAACTATTGATATGGTATGTTGAGGTTTCATTAGTTAAGACGTAAAACATTGAGGGCATTAGTAAGATTTAAGGGATTTTGACTTTGTGTGCAAGTGTTGGAAACATGAACTAGCAAGACCATCAATTTGATTGAGAAAAGAAAATAATCCAACTCGAGGTAGACAATAATGGTATTTGCACAAAAGTAAGTAAGTTGGATCTTCCAATATAACCATGGGTATAAGGGATAGACTTGGCAATAAAGTTGAGTTGATAGTAAGAAGTTACTAAAAGTGGGTTTGGAGCATTACAAGATAGTATGTATTCTCTTACATGGGCAATGAGTTAACTAGCTTTAGGGAGTACGAGTAATCCAAGCTAGGACTTATGAATCAATAAGGTTTTATCGTTACAAAAAAAATGACTTCAAGGATCAATTACGGTTATTACGAGGTTATGAAAATGTGTTATCAATTGACTTATGCTTTAGCATCCAGGCTCTGATACCAACTGTAACGACCCGACCCCTAGGACTTAAGTTAGGCCGTTACTAAATACATGCATGCATGGAACTCAAAACGACACTCAATTATGGCGAAATAAATGCTAATTAAATAAGGTAAGTTCAAAAGACTTTCATTAAATTCAAATACTAAAACAATATTAGGGTTCCCATAAATCATAAAGGATAGTAAATGAGTCTGAAAAACGATTCTTAAAGTAAGTTTTAAACATCAAAACTAAAAGTTAAGAGAAACATGAAAAGAACTCTAAATTTCATTATGCGGAAGCGTAAAAACTAGTCCCAGTGGCTTGATCACGAATTCCGCTTATCCATCGCCAGTGCATCTCTACCCTTACCTGAAACAACAACATGAGAAGGCATGAATATAAAATACTCAGTAAGTAACCCCACTACTGGGGTCAGACTGGGCATCTATGTCCTCTAAATATCCACCTCTGGTAAAACATATAAACTGCTCTAGTCCTCATGGGACACATATGCACATGAAACAAGAAGAAGACTGAGTTCTATCCTACTGTAGTTAAGTATGCCCAATACCTCTAGTGAATCCCGAAGGAGACACAAACTGGTGAATCTCGAAGGAAACACAAACTGGTGAATCCCGAAGGTAACACAAACTGGTGAATCCCGAAGGTAACACAAACTAGTGAATCTCGAAGAAAACACAAAATCTAATGGGCATCTACCTAATCAGTAAGGACATTTGCACAGTCTCAACATCATAATCATCACTGTACGAATCTATGACATATATATTAACCTCAACATTAAGGCTCTACAACATACACATATACCTCAACATCATGGTTCTACAACATACATGTGTACCTCAACATCATCAGATCAAATACAACCATATGGAAGCACATACCATCTCATACTAGCATTCAAGTGTCTATGTGCATAAATAAATAATTCAGATCTCGTACCAGAACATACTTTGATCATTTTATACTATCAGTCTATCATGCTAACATTCTGTCATAACATACATTTATCATACTAGCATACATCTAATGCCTGGCCCGTGGGCAGTTCCAGTAGTAAGATTACTTACCTTGATATTAGGTCGAACCAAAAAGCAATTGAATCTTTGTGAAATTCTTGAATCCTTAATCAAGCCTAAACATAAACCAAGCTTTAAAATTAATAGTTAAGGCCAAAATCCAAACACCCAAATATTACAAAATATTTCCAGATAACCTTACCTAAGGTGTGGTCCAATTCAAATTCACTTTCCAAACCTCCAATTTTAAGCCCAAATAATTAGCAAACCAAACTCTTCTTCATCTTGAATGAAATTCTTGAATCAACCCCCTAATCATAATTTGAAATTAGGCTTACATGATTAAAGCTTGAATCAAATACATACTTCACTACCAATGTCTCAAATAAATTATCCATATGTAGCTTCATACAAAAATCACTTCCAAATGACTTTACCAAAATTTCTCAACAACAAAAATTAATCCACAAAAGGATAATCAAAGCATAAAACCTACCAAAACTCGCTAAAACAAACTCCAACTTCACTGAACAATACCTTAATACCTTCACAAACTTGAATCCAAAGTTGAAACACAATGGGTATCAACCAATTGATGCCAAAAGTAAATGAGTATTCAAGAATCAACCGAAAACAAACCCAAACGGCAGAAATCTTATCCAAATCTATAGATCTAGTGACGGTGAAAGCGAACGACGCTTGCAGTGGTGGACGAAAATGAAGAAGAAACTGACGTGGCGGCTTTGGGCGGCGTCGGACGGGCTCACGAACGTGAGGAAGAAAAGGGAGGTGGGGTTTGACTTTTTATAAAAAAAAAAAATAATAATAATAATAATAATAAAACAAAAAAGGAAGTAAATATAATTACATTTAATTCCTTTCCGTTTTATACTATTAAATTTCTTTTCGTTTCAAAAGAAAATTAATTCCTGCCATTAATTTTCAAATTGAATAATTTCACGCCAACAATTAAATTTCCGCACTTATACTTGAAGTCCAAAATTCCAAAAATGCCCTCCAACTAATAACAATTACTGAAATTCCAAATAATAAAGTTACTGAAATTAAATTATTACTAAAAAAAATTGTGGGGTGTTACATTCTTCCCTCCTCAAAGAACTTTCGTCTTCGAAAGTTCATTCTTGAAAAAAAAAACTCTGGGTGTGTTACATTTTTTTCTCCTCAAAGAACTTTCGTCCTCGAAAGTTCATTCTTGAAAAAGCTTTGGGTACTGGGCCTTCATCCATCCTTTCGCTCCCAGGTAGCCTCCTTGAACTGGTGATTCTACCACACGACTTTCATAAAAGCCCCCTACGGCGCAACGTCTTTACCTCTTTGGCGAGAAATTCTACAGGCTTTTCCTCGTAGCTCAAGTTGTCATTCAATTGCAATAGCTCAAAGTCAACTACATGGGACGGGTCTGTCACATACTTCCTTAGCATCGAAATATGGAAGACATTATGAACTAAAGACAGTGTTGGGGGTAATGCCAAACGGTAAGCTACGGGGTCAACTCGTTCTAGGACCTCGAAAGGTCCAATGAATCTCGGACTCAACTTTCCCTTTTTGCCAAACCTCAGAATACCTTTCATGGGTGCCACTTTTAAAAACACTTTCACACCAGTCTCAAATTCCAGGTCCTTACGTCTTACATCGGCGTAGCTCTTCTTTCTGCTCTAAGCTGGTTGCATACGAGCTCTGATCTTCTGTATTGCCTCATTCATGGTTTGCACTAGCTCAGGACCTAGCAACTTCCTTTCACCAATCTCACCTCGGCATACTGGAGACTTGCAACTCTTTCCATATAGGGCCTCAAATGGCAATGTGCCAGTGGCAATCTGATAGCTATTATTATATGCGAATTCCATTAAATACAGGTGAGAGTCCCAACTCCCTGAAAACTCTAGTGCATAAGTGCACAACATATCTTCCAATATTTAGTTTAGACATTCTATTTAACCATCAGTCTATGGGTGAAAAATTGTACCAAAATCCAATCGAGTACCAAATGCTAACTGGAGACTCTTAAAAAAAAAACTAGATGCAAAACGAGGGTCATCGTTTGACATAGCTAAAAATAGTACCAAAAGAGGTGTAACAACCCCTTCCATAAATAACTATGAAACTTAAGATGTTGAAAATTAGCAACACTTCTACACGTCTGAGCTGAGAACTGTGAAAATGGTCATGAAGTTAAGAAAGTCTTATATACTAAAAATATATATCTGAGCCTACCATGTCACAGGGAAATCTTCATATGTGCAGTGAAGAAACTGGTCATACTATATAATGCGTCATCTGAAGATACGTACCAGAACAAATCTAGTCAACTGAAAACTACTTCTACTTTAGAAGCGCCAACTGTGATGTCTTTCCTAGGG
>NW_028325925.1:0-10169 GCF_027475165.1 Benincasa hispida | reverse complement strand
ATTGTCTTGATGAAGATAACATCATAGGTAGTGGATCTTCTGGTAAAGTTTACAAAGTTGTGCTTAACAATGGTGAGGCTGTTGCAGTGAAGAAACTGTTTGGAGGGATGAGGAAAGAAGGCGAAAAAGGCGATATCGAGAAGGGTCAAGTTCAAGACAATGCCTTCGAAGCCGAAATCGATACTTTGGGAAAGATTAGGCACAAAAACATTGTGAAGTTATGGTGCTGCTGTGTTACAAGAGACTACAAGCTTTTAGTCTATGAATATATGCCTAATGGAAGCTTGGGAGAGTTGCTTCATAGTAGTAAAAAAGGGCTGCTTGATTGGCCTACTAGGTTTAAGATAGCTTTAGATGCCGCAGAAGGACTTTCTTATCTTCATCATGATTGCGTCCCTCCGATCGTACATCGAGACGTTAAGTCAAACAATATCTTGTTGGATGGTGATTTCGGAGCACGGTTAGCCGATTTCGGTGTAGCTAAAGTCATCGATTCAACCGGGAAAGGACCTAAATCCATGTCAGTTATCGCAGGATCTTGCGGTTACATTGCACCTGGTTAGTAAATCAAACTTGGTCTTTACTACATGATTAGACAATTTAGTTAATGCCCATTTTTCCTAATAGTCCTATTTTGATAATCTTGCAGAGTATGCTTATACACTCCGAGTGAATGAAAAAAGCGATATATACAGTTTTGGCGTGGTGATCCTCGAGCTAATAACTGGGAGGCTCCCGATCGATCCAGAGTTTGGGGAGAAGGACTTGGTGAAATGGGTGTGTTTCACATTAGATCAAGACGGGATCGATCAAGTGATAGACCGGAAACTGGATAGCTGTTTCAAGGAAGAAATATGCAGAGTCCTTAACATTGGGCTGCTATGCACCAGCCCTCTTCCCATAAACAGGCCATCGATGAGAAAGGTGGTGAAAATGCTGCAAGAAGTTGGGGCAGAGAATCAATTGAAAAGCAACAGTAAAGATGGAAAGTTAACTCCATACTATTATGAAGATGCATCAGATCAGGGAAGTGTAGCTTAGAACAAAACACAGTTTGATTGCATAAAAGAAGAAAGCTTTCAGTTTATACAAAATTTTCTTTTAAGTTTTTCAACTCAACTCCATATTCCCGCTGGTTTGGTGTTCTTTTTAAATGGAAAAGAAAGAATTCAGGTGGATGACTATGAGAAGATGCCAAAAATAGCAGCATTGTTGACAGCAATTTATATGTAAATTTGTTTGCTTTGCTGATGATATTCAAACTGTTTAATTGTTCTCTTTTTTTTTTCTAACACTAATGTAGTGTAATTTTATATATATATGTAGTTTAAGAAAATTATGGTTTTTATTATTTTACAGCAGAAAAAATTAATTAATTATTTATTGAAGTATTTTTGAAAAGATCCCAAAGAGAATCTTTGGTAATTAATTCCCATGTGAGGCGCTTGGACCATGCCTGTTTTGTATGACATAAAAAATAAAATATAAAAATCCTGGATTTCGACAAAAGTAGATGAGGTTAATTTAATTACGGTTTTGTAAGTTGAGTTTGCCAATGTTGTTACAAAATTATTGGGTTCTTAATTTAATCACACTTATTCAAGTAGAGTTTTACGAAGGTGTTACAAAATTATTGGTTTCTTAAATGTTTAAATAGTTGAATCAAACGCATTAATGACCTTTTGAATTTTGACATAATTATAAAAAGCATTTTAAAAAAAATAAATTATACTGATTATTTATAGCTTTCTTTTTTTTCCTAATCATTTTGTTTCTTGTATTTTGACTATTGAAAACTATCTATGTTTCTTTTCTCTAAATTTCTTTATCACAATTTTTTTAAGAAATCATGTGAAATCTAAGCTAAATTTGAAAAAAAAGTTGCTAAAATTATTTTTAGTTTAAAATTTTGGTTTGAAAAGTCCGTTGTATTTTAAATTTAATTTTAAAAAACCAGAAACAAATCAAGTAAATTATAGGTGTATTAGAGAAAAATTCATAGTCAATCAAACTCCTATTGCCTATCGGTTTAAACGAAATGAAAAAAAATTGCTTAGACTACATTATAAGTCATGTTCGAAATTGATTGAATTAACTTATTTACCAGTAAATATAAAATTAATTTAATTGAGAAAAAAAAAATTTATTCAATGTAGCTATTCAAATATGACAACCTCGTAATAACCATTTTGTGAGAATTTGAAAAGCCTGCTCTCCCAAAATTTTTAAATATGAGTAAAAAATTGAGTTTTTGGTAAAATATTAGAAGTGTTCTAGTTAAAAATACTCTAAATTTAGTGTGCTAACTCTAATTAAATTGAATTAAGTTAATTGGTGGGTGGGACTGTAAAAAAAGAAAATGATTGGGTTGGGTTGTAATGTAGTTATGGTTGTGGGCAGAGAAGAAGCATTTAAATGAACAAAATCTGCAATTTGCAGAAAGTTGGTTGCGTTGTAGAGAAGTAGTGGCGGTAGGTTGCCTTCTTTTATTTCCTTCTTTTATTTCCTTTATAATTTTTTTTTATTTTATAATTTTTTTTTTTTAAAAAAAAAACAAACAGACCAACATGGAATCAAATCGATTGCATTCAAAATCCTTTCTTGTAGTATATTAAAAATTTAAATTCCATTATTTTTTTGTGCATTTAATACAATTTAATTTCATCCCTGACAATTTTGCTTAAAGTTTCAACCACTTCTACAATGGGAATGGAGGTGAAAGCGATAGATAAAAATGAGAGCAGTCGAGAATACAAATCAATAATTAAATTTCACCCCCACATATCTTTTTAATTAATTTTTTGGTCATGGTACTAAAGCAAATGTGGTGTTTGAATTTGTGTTTTCTGATTTTACACTGGGTTCATTTTGAAGTTATAATGTTAGGACAATTCTAATTTGAATATAATTTAATTCATTAAAACATATGTCCTCAAATTTTCAGCCCCCACTTATTATGGAACTCAAAAAGAAAAATTACAATAATTTATTCGCTTAAGTTTCTAGGTTTAGCAGTAATATTAGTTGAATTACAAATTTGTTGGAAATTTGTGCCATAGTTCAAATCTTAGAATTTGTTCTTATGGTTTAATTTTATAATTTAATGAAAATTTTAAAATAAAAGGGTTATGTATAAACATAAAGGCTAAATTATAGAAAATAATATTCTTGGATTTTGTATTTTTATTTTAAAAATATATTTTTACTTTCAAAAGTTTCAGTAATATCTCATACTTTGATTTTTGGACTTTGTAGAATTTTGTAAGATTTTTTTACTTGAACCTGAACTTTTGTGTTTTATTTGGTATGTTTAGAAAATTGACGTAAGAATAAAAGAAATTGAGAAAAAATGAGCATATTTATATAAAAATAATAATATTTTATTAATCGTAAAAGCATTTTTAAACTTTCCTTTTAAAAGGTTAAAGGTAGTAATTGAACTTTGTAAAATTCGGATGTACTTTTAAATTGAGATATCGACAATTTATGTTCAAATATTAACGGCAAGAACATTTGAATTTTTTCTGGAAAGTTCAAAGATATTAAGGAAACTTTCAAAAGAATAGAAATATTTTGAAACAAAGTTCGGATACATTCCATCCCAAACTATTGAATATGATATTTTTAAAGCTTTTATAAAAGTTTAAGGATGTTATTACAATTTTTTTATTATTATTATTATAAAGTACAAAGCTTATGTGTGTGTGTGTTTTTTTTTGAAATTTGAAAAAGAAAATTTGCACTTTTTTTAAGAATATAATTTTCTGCAATATACATTTTCTTTGACAAGAAAAAGAGATATTAAGGCAATGTTTGACAGAGAAAAAAAAGAATTTGCACATTTGGATAGTCGAGGCTGCAATCCAACCGTACGATCCCGCCGCCTGCTGCGTCTGCACTTCGCCGCTGTCCGTCCATTGCAATATAGCCTCTTCGCATCTTCAGTTAATGCCCTCCACTTTTCTCTCTCCGCCCTCCCCCCCCCACATTATTTTTTTAATCCTCAAATTTTAGACAATTAGAATAGTTGGTCCATAAATTTTCTAAACATATCCTTTTAATTCACGACTTTCTAAAATAGGTACATTTAGTCTATAAATTTATAAAATGTATGTTTTTATTCTCCAAATTTTTACCCTTTCAACTTTGATGAATTCCTACTTTGTTCTTCATCGAATAGTTACAAATTGTACTAGAAGATACTACTTTTCAAATAGAGGTGGTTATACATTGTATCGACGCATCTATTCATATATGTGTGCCATTCAAATTGTAGATGTGAAACATCACGATCTATTAGTAGGGATGTGTCTAAAATGTTCTTTATAAAAAGATTCTTCCGTAAATAAAGTTCATTTGATTAAATATTTCTTTCCTTCTTTACTTTTCTTAGAAACCATTTCTTTCATATTATCACTCATAGGTAATGAATTATTTTACAATGTCATTTATTTATCAAAGTTTTAATTTGTTATTTTTTAATGCAATAAATAAAGGAATATGATATTGTTTATTTTCTTATTTTCGTTGTCCATAATTAATTAAGGTCGAATGTTTTGCTCTTTAGTAAAAGTTTTAATTTGTTATTTTTGACTGTGGTAAATAATGAAATTTTAAATTGTGAAGTATGATGTTGTTTATTTTCTTATTTCCGTTTTCCATAATTAATTAAGATCGAATGTTTTGTTCTTCAATATTGCTATTTTTTTTATGCATGCTAAAGTCTCAAATGAAAACGAAGATAGTATACACTATTTAAACTTCGACAAGTTTACATGAAATATTAGTAAAATTCGTAGAGAATGGTATCGAATGCAGGGTATGTGTTTAAATATGTCTACGATCATCACTCTTCCCACAATAAAACTATTGATGTGATTAAGGAATTTAATACAGGAAGCATATTTTCCACCTTTTATATATTTATTATTGAATGTTGGATTATGCTCCAGTGGTAAAGAGATGTTTCTAAAATGTTCTTATAATGAGCTTTCCCTATATTGAATGTCCTATTTATTAAATACTTATTTATTTCTTTCTTTTTCTCTTAGAATCAATCTCTTCTAGAAACATTAAGGGAGTGTTTGGGATAAGAGTGAAATAGTGAGAAGTAAGGAGTTATGAATGGAGAGTTGTGAGCTCTTAAGACTCACATGTAAGAAGTTGACAAATTATAAAGTTGATGTGATTTTAGTAGTGAGACCCACAAACTCTTTGGACCAAGGAGTGAAGTTCACAAACTACTACTTCCATACTCTACTTTTTAACTCTTTCGGCCAAACACATCATAAAGATCTACTCACGAAATAATCAATCATCTTATCGTGCCACTTATTTATCACAATTTTAATTTAGAAACTCAGTCATTTCACTTGCATATGTATTTTTTAATTTTAATTACTTATGTGTGTGTTTTTAACATTTTTTATCACTCTTTTTCAATATTTTAAAATTTTATAGGGTTATTGAAAATCGAAGAAGCTTTGTTTTCTTCTTTTATCTTCATAATTTAAATAAATTTATATTTTATCCTTTCAATAATTGCTAATAGGTAATAAAATTATATTTTACTCTTTAATAATTGTTAATAGGACGTGACCCTTCAAGTTGAGGTGTTCGTTAAGAGAAAGACATTGAATAATCGTAATGTTTGCTAACGGGATACGAATGTTCGAATGGATATGATTATACATCGATCGACTCATCTATTCATGTCTGAACGCAATTTAAACACTGCGTGTAAAGTATCACAATTTGACAATGAGAGATCTACCTAAAATATTGTTTATAAAGAATGACATTCTCAAGTAATCAAAATCCAATTTATTAAAACACTTATTTCTTTTTTCCTCCTCCAAGAATACCACTTATTTCTTTTTTCCTCCTCCAAGAATACCAAAGATTTTTTTGAGGTAATAAACTATTATGTCATGTCACTCCTTTATCAAATTCGATTGCATTATATGTATTGTAGTTTTAATAATCTACGTGGTCTTTTTAGATATTTTTTTTAAAAATCAAGTCAAATATTTAATATTTGAATACAATATAAAATATAATCATTCAAATTTTAATTATTACATTTTAAAATTACAATTTAAAATTCTGAAACTACATACGATACATTTCAAATTTATTATAAATTAACTTATATAACAAGAAATTTTGGATTTTTACACTACTTTTAATTAAAACTATGAATTTTGCACATGTTTTTTAACTAGTATGTTTAAAAGGTCCCTAAGCTATTTTTTATTTTCATTTTATATAATTATATGAAATTTTAAATTACAAAAGTGTATTTACGAAATAATTTTAGAAATAAGAGGTAATCTTTAAAAAAATAACTTTTAATTTAAAATAATAATAATAATAAATAATGCAATGACTTTTTAAATCTATTTTTAAAAATTCAGGGACTAGAAATATGTATTTTGAAATCTTAGGGACCAGATAAACCTATTCTAAAAAATTTGGATACTAAAATGTATGTTTTTAAGATTTAGGGACCAAAGGTACATATTCTTTACAACTTGAAGTCTAAAAAGGTCATTTTCCCTTTTTTCTTCTTCTTTTTCTTTTGACGTAAACATATTTTTCTTTAAAACATTCTTATTGTTTCTAATATACTTTAAAGTTCAAGTAAAAGAATTTTAGGACATAATTTATAGGCAACTCATATTCTATTTTATGTTTTCAAATCACTGAGTTCAACGAATATGCGTTTGGTTGACAATTTAGATTTTGTTTTCGGATTATGTGATCTAAATGGTTGGAATTGTGAAAACAATTTTTTTATGTTATCAGTATACCCAGAGTTTAAATTCAAAATTTTAAAATGCAGAATTATATTAAAAATTATAAAAACAATAACAAATATAGTATTTCATGTTATAAATTCAATTTTGTTTGTTAAATTTAAATATGTAATATGTAATATATAATAGATAGTATATGATATGATATTACAAAACAATATAATTATACAATTTTTTTTTACATAAAACAAGTTCAAACAACCTAGTATTTAGTAGGTAACTATAATTAGTTTCATAGTTTATAAATATATTTTCAAACACATTTGAAAAAAAAAATTTTAACTGAGATTTAATTTTTGAATATGTTACCAAACACATATTTGAAAACATGAAATATAACTCCGTTTTTTTTTAAATCCATTGTTTTCAAGATTCTGTTTTTAGATTGCCTACCCAACATGCCCTTAGATAACTATCACGACTCATTTAGATTATAGATATTATTTCATATATATGAATATGAATATTAAATATATATATCTTTTGAAACATGAATATCAATGTATCCTTTGGTAATCATTTCATGTTTTACCGTATTTCCACCTTCAAATTTCTTTCTTTGTTATCTATTTTGTACCAATGGTCTAAAAAACTAAGTCAAATTTCGAAAACTAAAAAAAAATAGCTTTTAAAAACTTGTTTTTTTTTTTATTTTTTATTTTTATTTTTTATTTTTTTATTTTTAATTTAGTTAAAAATTCAACTATTGTACTCAAGAAAGATGCAAATCATTGTAAAAAATTGGAGAAATAGGCTTAATTTTCGAAGATAAAAAACAAAAAACGAAATGGTTATCAAATAGAGCCTAAATATTTGAGATTTAAAATGTCTTGGATAATTAGTATATGGATATGGATATGCAAGATAATTAATGTTTGAAATTTTAATATTTGTATTTGATCTACCAATTTTATATATAAAAAATAAAAAATAAAAAATAATTAAAAGATCTAGTCATAAATTAAACATAGTGTTATTAATATATTATTACATCAAGTAATTAATTATTCACTTAAAATAAAAATTAATGAACAGTTTTATAATAAAAATTAATTTAACTACTAAAAATAATTAAACTAATATGAAATAATTAGACTAATAATAATAGTTATAATATAGTTTTATATTAAATGGTAATATAACATAATATATTAATGATAAATATATTAGTTGAAATTTATTAAGTCTAAATATTATATTTTAATATAATAATAATTAAAATACATAATAAAGATTAATTGATATTAATTTATTGATTAAATAAATTGTATTTTTATCGCTCATCTTGTAGGTATGAGAATCTCATATGTATGTGATGATATTAGAAAATCTAAATTACATGAGTTTTAAAGTTCTCCAATAATAATATCATAGATTGTAAAAATTGAATTTCTAAGTAACAAATAAGGGTTTTAAATATTTGTATGAAATTCCATGACAAAACATGTTAAAAAACAAGCTTCTAGATGATTTTTTTGAGATGAAATGAAACCACTATAATAAATGTGCAAGAATATCGAGATGCATGGATTATATCGAACCTAAGTAACATTTCAAATTGTATGTATAAAAACCCACATCTCTCATTTTAAAAGAAAAAAACTAAAATTTGAATATAATTTTTCTTTAAAATTTTAAGTTTTAGAATGTTAGATTTTTATTTCGGAATTTTGAATTAAAATTTCAAAACATTATATTTTTATCTTTAGATTTAGAAATTTTACTGGAAGAAAAACTGTGAAATTTTGAAATACATGAAAACTAAACTTAAAACTGAACGGTAGAAATCTGATATTTTAGAATATAGAGATGAAATAAAAATTGAAGGTATTAAAGTTAAAAAAAAAAAATCAATTAAGATCATTTTAATTAATGATGAAGTAACGTCACTTTAGTAAAAATTAACGGGGAGTTATATTCAAAATTAGGGATAATAAAAAGAAAAAAGAAATCACATTCTCATTTATTGGCGGCAGGCAGCTCTGCCACTAAGCTCCTCGAGAAAAAAAGATAGAAAAACTCTGTTTTATGAACCTTGGAAAATGGGACTTTGTGTTCTTTTCTATATTTATTATCATTAAATTGCACAATAACTCTTTGACAGAGGAGGGACATCACATTCCTTTTTTTTTTTTTTTTTTTTTTTTTTTTTTTTTTTTTTTTAAAATTTACTTAACAATTTTGCTATACAAAATAAAAATTTTTGAATGACATAAAAGAATCGTTTTTTTTTTTTTTTTTTTTTTTTTTATATTAATTAATTAATTATTTATTTTACAATTACTTAATTGTTTTAATCTTTTATCTTTAAAAAAAAAAAATTTATAAACAACATTTTCATCTAATAGTTTTCATATTTTTTTATATACATTTCACAAAACTCATGAAAGACCTCCATGAGACCTCCGAAGGCCCATAAAATGACCATGGTGATAGTTTTGAACCGTTTCAACAGACGAACCATAAAGAAAATGTTGAGATATGAGTGAATAATGCACATAAGCATCCACTACTCAGCAAGTATTAATTCAGTGGTTCCGAAAATTTAAGAGTGTCATATATAAATGATCAAGGTCAATGGTAGACGGTATGCTTAAAATCCTATATAATTTTCTATTATCGAGTTACTCACAAATTTGAGACTAACTTGATTGTTAGTATGTGTGGCTTGATATTACATCGATGCATCTTTTTTATTTTGCAAGTATTTGGACTATTTTTTTTTTAATATAAATTTACGGTTTATCATTTTTTTTTTTCAAATAGAGAAACATGTTGAGTACTCTTTAAGAAAAAAATAAAAACAAGAATACCCTTTTCATTCAAATGTCAGTTCATTCAACTTCCCACAATTTATTTTGTGTAATATTTAATGGTTCACTTGTGTTACCTACTGAGAAGGGAATTATGTGTTTTTATTTTAAAATAGGGGACCATCCCTTTATTTAATATGTATTGTACTATTTTCAGTACAAAATCAATTCTACCAATTTATGTGGGAATTCAAGTGTTTTTTCTATACTACCCATTTAATATATATATATATATAATATATATATATATATATATATATATATATATAAACCCTTCTTCCTTTCAGATTTAAAAGTTTGAATCACTCTGTCTCATGTTCTCATGTCATAGCCATTTTCATTTACGAAAAAAAAAGGGAAAAAACAAAAAAGTGAAAGGAATAATAATAGAGCGAAATATTAATTTCCGCAACAGATAAAGTAAAGAATTATGTCACAATGTAAGTGTGCCATTCTTACCCTAAAGGTTGTTAGGTAGTGTTTTTGTGTATTTGGTAATGTTTTATGATTTTTATTTTTCATTTTTTAATAAGGTCAG
>NW_028325924.1:0-32496 GCF_027475165.1 Benincasa hispida | reverse complement strand
TTGCCAAAATGAACATAGCTTCAACTGGCATAGTGTTTGTATTATTATCCTCAAAGTGAGAGATTCGACTCCCCTGCCCCACATATTGTCAAAAAAAAAAAAACATAGTTTGTCACACGATCAACTCTTCTCATATATACATATATACAAACTTGGATGCATCCCGTGTTGTACTCATTTTTGTAAAACTCACTCGAGTATCAACGTGTGCATGGAGATAAGTATAGTGTTGTGGCTGCACTCAAATATTACTCATATAATTGAATTATTTATTTTCTATGGTGAAGTAAGAATAATAAAAAGGATGTGGTTTAGGATGTATACATTTTTGTATAGTTCATCGGTTTGTGATGTGACAAACTTTTTTTCCCAAAATATATTTTTGATTTTTTTTTTTTTTTGTTATGTGATTTTGGAATGATGCAATAGGATAAATGCAATCCATTGAACCTAAATATGACTTTTCATGAAATAAAATATAATGAGCAATACTTGGTGATTAATATTTGGATGTATCCTATTTCTATGCATCTTACTTTCATCACACACAATAAGAATTAAAATATTTAAATAAAGATATAAAAAGAATTTATCACGTAACAAATTATGATAAGATAATTTGGTGGATGCACAAAGATAGATATAGACCCAGATATATCTGAGTAATTTTCATACTGATACAACTTTTCTAATCATATGGTAAACTGTGATTGGACTATTGGGTCAGAAAGATAGGTGGAATGCAGGATGCAGTGGGGTATTTTTCATCTTTAATTACCACTAGTTACTAAAGGACAAAAATGCCTCTAGTAATTTGTTTACCAAGAGAATAAAAAAACTTAGAAAAAGATAAATAAAAATAAAAAGTTTAACCCCAGGGCTTATAAATAAACTCCATTGTTGCACCTTAAAATCAGAGTCCAGAAAGAACAAGAAGAACAAGAAAGACAGAGAGAGCCTCGATGACGAGGAAGAAAGTGAAGTTGGTTTGGATTGCAAGCGATAATGCAAGAAAATCCAGTTTCAAGAAACAAAGGCTCAGATTGTTAAAGAAAGTAAATGAACTCACCACTCTCTGCGGCGTTTTCTCCTTTGCCGTCGTCAATGGCCCCGACGAGGACCATCCCGTCATGTTGTTTTACTTTATTTGAAAGAGAGAATAATTTAATAATTATTAAGAAAAAATTAATGATTATCTGTATATTATCCTTCTATGTTTATTAATATTGATAAATAGTTGATCATATGTAATACTTTCATTGACAATAATGATATGATATTTTAATAATTGACCTTCTAAACAAGTCAAAAATGACGTAAGTTACATATCTAGTGCGTCGGTTTCAAAAGATACGATAAGATCATTGATTTCATGATATTCAGATGTCACATGCAGAACACGACATCATACTTTAATAGAATATGTTTAATTAGATCACCAGGAGTGACATCGATAAAAATAGTAACCCGAAAAGCTAACAACTCAAAGCATTCACACTCTTAAAAGTTAGAACAAATATTCTTAATCATGAATATTTATGGAAATTAAAAATTTAGTCTCTTGATCTTTAGTATGTAACAATTTATGCTGTGTTTGGGGCGAAGACTATCCTAAGATTATAATAACTAGTAAAGTAAATACTATTTTGTATTCCCCAATTAATTACAGTCAACATTATTTCTAAACCCTCATTTGCTATAGTATTTACTATTTGTTATGGCTTTTACTATTTATGTTATTTACATTCTATATCTATCTATTCATTGCTTATAGTATTTACTATTTCCTTTCTCAAATTTAAAATAGTTACACTTCAAACACATAATTTATAACCCAACTAATATAATCTATACCCCAAACACAAACTATTATAACCCAAACTAATATAATCTATACCCCACACACAAACTATTATAACTTAACTATAATAACCTAGAACTATAATAATCAACTCTTTGCCCCAAACGCCCCTTAGTCTATGCACTTTTAAATACATAACGATTGGCAAGATACAGCTTGACATCATTACAAATTTCAAAACGCTCCACAAGTACCAAATTAGATTTAAACTAAACATATAGAGACAAATTCATGAGGTGTTTTTCCAAATAAAGGGAAAATGAACCAGAACCTTATTTATACATACTAACACGCCGTTACTATCGTCAAATGATAGGACTGCGAGATGATTGTCCATCTGTGATCTGTCATCCATTGATATATGTCTATGCGATCTATTTTCAAGAGTTTTACATTTAAAACAATTACCCTTAAGTTCTTTACCCACTAAATTTAGCAATTTAAAATTATTACTTTCATAAATTCACTATGTTAATTGAGATAAAACCCTACCTCCAAATTCACGAAAGTGAAAGAAATCTTCTTACAAATCTGATCCCATTTCATCACTAAAGAAGAGAAGATTCATTTTTAACACTTGGTACTCATAACCTTTAAAATTTTAAAGATTAATGGCAATAAGAACAAAAGAAAAAGAAAAAAAGAAAAAAAGATTTTAAAATAATGATAATTTTTTCACATAAAAACAAAGAAAAGAAAAAAGCAACAGTTCAACCAATTGTCTCAAATATCAATGCAAAAACTAATAAAGATTAAGACATACTAATTTAAAGCAGTGAAACAAACTATGGTTTTACTTTAATAGGTTCAGATATGATTCTAACACCAAACATTTAATAGCAATAAATGTCTTTTCTAAACCAGCCACAACTCTAAATTCTCCTCCATTTTCCACCCTTAGTTTTTGTTTCTTCTTCTTTCTTTTTTTTTTTTTATTATTTTTTTTATTTTTTTTTATCTTGTTTACTTGTTTACTTTGTATAAATCTACACCCACAAAAAAAAAATCAATTTATATTTTATTTTTTAAAATTAATAATTTGAGTTTAATAGTATTTTGGTCCAGAAGTTTTCCAACTTGACATTTTAACCTTTATTTTAATTTTTTTATATATTTTTTTGGCCTCATTTGTCTTTATTTGTTCAAGTACACATACATACATACATACATACACACACACACACATATACACACACACCTATACAGACATACATACATATACACACATACACATACATACATATATATATACACATACATATATATAACTTCTCCTTTCCATTTTCAGATGGAAAGTGAACAAAATGCTATATAAACTAAAATAGCTCAAAAAATAAAAAGTATAATTTATCTTTTTTTTTTTTTTAATAAATAAGTGTATTTGATATTGTTGAATGATATTCACTCAACACCATGTAGAGGTGAAAAGATTCAAAACTTTGGCTTCTTGACCAATAGTAGGTGTCCTAACTAGGTGAGCTATTTACATGTTTAACAGATGTTCGTGGCATGAGGTGGAGGCAATGATAAGCTTCTCTAGTTTTGTCTCCATTCTCTAATTTATTCTTCATTCCACGAAAGTTTTCATTTACTTCAATAGATTTCTTGTGAAAAATTTATGGAAATCGTGTTCTCCGCAAAGAATTGTTGGTCATTCAGTTTTGTTAATAAAAAAATTAAATGAAAATGTTTTGGATTTTTTTTCCATGAAAACTCTCTATTTAAATGCTTAATTTCCGATAAAAAAAAAATCATGAACATTGTAAAAGAAACCAAATAACACTTCATAAGCATATCAAATTAGTTAGTCTCATAACATTTTTTTTTCTTTTTATGTATTATAAAATGGTGAAAACATTATTGTCAATAGAAAGTTATCAAATATATTGTAAATAAATCAATATATGGTGAAACTAGCTATAGAATACAATACTATAGGATTAGGAATTTCTACAAATTAATTGGCTAGGGTTAAAATAGATTTATTTTATCAAATAATATATAATTAAAAAAATAATGTATTTGTAGTTTTAGCATATAATTAAGCATATGTTCTTTTTTTTATTATTATTATTATTATTATTATTATTATTAAGCATATGAATATCATATTTGAACATGACAGTTTTTGTGGCTTCTCATGATTGATTATTTTGTATTTTTATAAATTTTAGTTGATATAAATATAAAAAAAATTCTTTGGTTTTTTTTTTTTTTTAATATTCAACATCTAAAAGGTGAGATTTTGACATTTTGGTTGAGATTATATATATATATATATAAATAAACTATAGCAAAATAAATTAAAGTCAATAATAAATGATTTTTAAAAATTTGTTAAGGTTTAAAAGGGTAAAGGGTATTGATAATGAGAGAAAATATATGCATGTAAGAAACAACTAAATTAGAGGAAATAAATAAATAATAAAAAATAGGGTAAAGTCAATAGATTATGAAAATGCATATGAATGAATATGATCGGTTTGTTAAGACCCATAATCAAATCAAGGAGTTAAAGAATTAGAATGATTTGAATTATTTTTTTTAAAAGTGCTTAATGTTTAAGAAAAAATAATTTTTATTAGGTGCAAAAGCATGTTTTAAGACTTTTTTTTTCCTCACTTATTTGTTTTTATGATGAAGTTTGAGAAAGTTAAAATCATCTTTGAGATAAATTTTTGAAATAGAAGAAAAATGAGTTTGGTGAACATGACTCAACAGCATAAAAATTCTATTTTTTTTAAAAAAAAAATTTTAGAGTTGAAGATTAGAGTCCTCCACTCCACATATTATAATTATTTAAATGATTTTATAAAATTATTTTTTGTGATGAGCCATTTTAATGTTTTCATCTTAAAAAGTAATCAAATGTGATTTTGAATTATTGGCATTTAGTTTTAAAATTTGTTTTATAATCTTCACATCACTCCCAAAAAAATTCTAAGAAATTAGTATTTTTTTCACGTTCTTCTTGGTCAATCACTTGACCAAAAAATCAATCTTCATTGACTAGAAATTATTAAGGCAAATGATAACTATTTACATTTTATGTTAAATTTTGATTTTTAAGAATTAAACTTACAGAACTACTTTTATTCATTGATTTCTTTGTTTGCTTTATTTACTTTTTAGTATTGTTTTAAGAAATCAAGTCAAATTTAAAAAATTAAAACAGAAATATATATTTTTTAAAATAATTTTGTTAACAATTCAAATATTTTGTTGTTGTTGGAAAAAACAAAAACTATGATAAAGAAATTTGAAGAAAACGAGTCTAACTTTTAAAAAATTAAATAGTTATCGAACGAGGTCTAAATAACTGTGGGCTTTACCTATATACACCATTACCAAACAATCACTATTTTAAAACATACGTAATTTCGAACATTCTAAAATTTCTTCCAAATGTATTCATTAGAAAATATTCCTAATTTGTCACCAAATATAAACTTGCCGATAGTTGGGAGAAAGTGAATCTATTGAAAATAGATTTAAAAAAATGGTCTATTAATTTTAATATAATTATGTAGATAAAACATCAATTACCATTTTAAAAATCGGTTATGGATAATCTAGACCCTACCATTGTCTAACGAAAAGGGTAAAATAAAAAAATAAAAAAGCAAAGAAAGAGAAGATAAGGATGTGTTGGAAGTTGAAGATAAGATTAGAGAGCATAAAATTCATAAAAGAGAAGAGTATTTGAACAAAGCTAATATTGTTTTTTTCTAATTCAGCTACAAATGGTGGGCCCACTATGGTAAAAACAAATTAATTGTCCCTTTCATTGGGTATTGTTTGTCTTGTTACAACACTAGGGTCGTGATTAAACCATGGGGATATAAATGTTACAAGTTTTACTTTATGAATTCTTTATTTTAATATTTAAACACACACACACACACACCCCTATATATATATATTGGTCTAAGTTATTTTCTTAATCTTTGGATTTTCGAACTCTATGATTTTAAGGTCCGATGGATGGATGACCTAAAATTGAAGTGAAAATACGATTGTATGTCTTATTTTTCAAAATTAGGGGTTTTTGACATTTTCTATTCTACTTCATGTTGTGTGAATTTATTAAAATGGAATTCTTGCGCATGTGGATGGTTTTTTGATTCTGTCTTGGCTTTCTCTTGTTGGAGGAGAAATTTCAAGATCAACCACGACCGCCACGTCATTTTTTTTTTTTTAATAAAATGAAATCATAAGTGTATATGATGTGTTCTAATATATTCATCTAACACAATGTAGAGGTGAAAAGTTTCAAAACTTTGGCTTCTTGACCTACTGTAGGTGTCCCTTACTATGGTGAGTCATTCACTTGTTTAACAGATGTTCGTGGGATTGAGGTGAGGCAATAATACGCTTCCTCTAGTTTGTCTCCATTCTCTAATTTCTTCTTCATTCCACGGGAAAGTTTTCGTTTACTTCAATTGATTTCTTGTATGAAAAGTTTATTTGAAATCGTGTTCTCCGCAAAGAATTGTTGGCCATTCAGTTTTGTTAATAAAAAAATTCAATGAAAATGTTTTGGATTTTTTCCCCATGAAAACTCTCTATTTAAGTGCTTAATTTTCGATAAAAAAAATCATGAACAATGTAAAAGAAACCAAATAACACTTCATAAGCATATCAAATTAGTTGGTCTCATAACATTTTTTTTTTCTTTTTATGTATTATAAAATGGTGACAACATTATTGTCAATAGAAAGTTATCAAATATATTGTAAATAAATCAATATATGGCGAAACTATAGGATTAGGAATTTCTACAAATTAATTGGCTAGGGTTAAAATAGATTTATTTTATCAAATAATATATAATTAAAGTAATAATGTATTTGTAGTTTTAGCATATAATTAAGCATATGTTCTTTTTATTATTATTATTATTAAACATATGAATATCATATTTGAACATGACAGTTTTTGTGGCTTCTCATAATTTATTATTTTGTATTTTTATAAATTTTAGTTGATATAAATATAAAAAAAATCTTTGGTTTTTTTTTTTTTTTAATATTCAACATCTGAAAGGTGAGATTTTGACATTTTGGTTGAAATTATATATATATATATATAAATAAATTATAGCAAAATAAATTAAATTATGTCAATTTTGTTGAGTTAGAAACTTTATGGGTCTCAAAGTTTATTATGCTGAGATAATATACCGATTCATTAGTGTCATTGTTAATATCCATTCATATATTATATTTATAAATCTATCCTATATATGAAAAAAATGTTATTAGGAGAAACTCTTTACCTATACATTTTGCCTTTATATTTTTAGTAAATTTATGAAAATTAAAGATTTAAATAGGTATAATTTAAGGGGTGTAAAATGAAAATTTCTGAAAAATGGATTAAAGACAACATGATCTCACATGTTTCTTGAATAGCTTGCCTCACACACATATGTATAGATTTAAAAATCTTCCACGTGGTCTGTCGTGCATGCAATTCCGAAAACCGGTGAGATTGTGAGAGTTGTATTGTAACATTTTGGATTTAATTATTCTTCTTTTGGCTTATTCTTCAAAAGAATTTGAGGAATATTATTTTTAAATAATAATATGGGTAATTTGAAATTCTTCAAAAGTGTTTATTATTTAAGAAAAAAATAATTTTCATTAGGTGTTAAAGCATGTTTTTAGACTTTTTACCTCACTTATTTGTTTTTATGATGAAGTTTGAGAAAGCTAAAATAATGTTTGAGATAAATTTTTGTTGAGTTAGAAACTTTATATTTTATTTTTTGTTATAATGAATGGGTCTCAAAGTTTGTTATGCCTAGAAGATATATTGATTCATTAGTGTCGTGTTAATATCCATTCATATATTACATTTATAAATTTATCCTATATATGAAAAAAAAAATGTTATTAGGAGAAACTATTTACCTATACATATTGCCTTTATATTTTTAGTAAATTTATGTGTTACACTTTACCTATGGGAGTCAACTTTTCACGTGTAGTTGTTCATTTAAAGAATAATGAAGGAGACGTTTCAAATCTTCACAAAACATATTTTTTTTATAAAAAGAATTTAGGTCGAATAAGTACCATTGGTGCAAACTCTCTGAGATGGAATGCCATAATAAAATTTGTTAAATTGTCTAACTCTTAAAAATCAATGATAATTATTAAAACAAACTATATCATATTTATTTATTGCATGCCAAACAAAAACCAATTTTTCTTTTTAAATTAGAAAAGAAAACACTAAATTAAACTCTAAACAAAAATTATATCAATTTAAATCCTAAACTTTCGTAGATATATCAATTTTACACCCTTCATTACGTTCTTTCTAGGTAAATATCGTGTGATACATATATTTTATCAACTAAACTCCTAAACTTTCATAAACAAATCAATTTAGACTCTCATCTAAAACTTCTTTTGAAAAGTGTCCATGCATCAAGTTTAATCATCTATTTTATTAATTCAACATCTCGAAAAGTCTACACACGTATAAGAATGATGCATCGATAATTTTCAAATGTAATCTTAATAAAGAGTTAAATAATTGATTCACTTATAATAATTTAAAAGATAAATTTTTTTAAAAAAATTATATAATTCTTACAATATTTTTTAAATCAAATCTAAAAAGAGACGATTAATCGGTAAATTTATAAAATTCAAGATTTAAATAGGTATAATTTAAGGGATGTAAAATGAAAATTTCTCAAAAATGGATTATAGACAACATGATTTCACATTTTTCTTGAATAGCTAGCCTCACGCAAATATGATAGATTTAAAAATCTTCCACGTGGTCTGTCATGCATGCATTTTCGGAAACCGGTGAGACGTGAGACTGTGAGAGTTGTAATATTTTGGATTTAATTATTCTTCTTTTGGCTTATTTTTCAAAAGAATTTGAGGAATATTCTTTTTAAATAATAATATGGATAATTTGAAGTTATCATATATATAAATATATATTTATTAAATCTATGGATGGATGATGTTTTACTTTATTTGAAAAAGAAAATAATGGTATGAAACAAAATTTAATAATTATTAAGAAAAAAAATTAACGATTATCTATGTATTATCCTTACTATGTTTATTAATATTGAAATATATCATAAATAGTTGATCATATGTATTACTTCCATCGACAATAATGATATGATATTTTCATAATTGACCTTCTAAACAAGTCAAAAATGACATAAATTACATATCTAGTACGTCAGTTCTGAAAGATACGATAAGAATGTTGATTTCATGATATTCAGATGTCACATGCAGAACACGACATCATACTATAATAGAATATGTTTAATCAAATTTCCAGAAGTGACATCGATTAAAATAGAAACCTTAAAATCTAACAACTCAAAGCATTCACACTCTTAAAAGTTGAAATAAATATTCTTAATCGTGAATATTTATGAAAAGTAACAATTTTGTCTCTTGATCTTTAGTATGTAACAATCAGGATGTGTTTGGAGGGAAGATTATCCTAAATTATGAAAGGTCTAAACTAATACAATCATTAACTTATGGTTTTGAGTCTCTTGACTAATATAACTACAAATTTTAGGAGTATATTGACTAACACATAAAAAGTTTAGGGATATATGTTATTTTTCTTTAGTACATCAAAAACTATATCAAGTGATGGATGGTAAAGAAAAGGAATTCAAATTTGGGTCAACAAAAGAAATAGTAAATTTTGAAGATTCATTTTGAAAAATAGCAAAAAAAAATAAATAAATAAAAATTCAAAATTAGAAAATCGTAAAATGATTTTTTAAATTGTCGTGATGGATAATAATGCCTAAATTAAATAGACCTATTTTCAAAATTTATATTTTATTAAATTATTTAGGAAGCATTTAGGACAAGGGTTATCATCAAAATATAATAACCACCTCTTGCTACAAGAAAACTAATTCAAAACCTCCAATTAACTACAATCATCACTATTTCAAAACCCCCATTTGCTACAGTATTTACTATTTACTACAACTTTTACTATTTTACATTCATCATTTTTTTTATTATTTGCTACAGTATTTACTATTTCCTTCTCAAACTAAAATAGTTTACATCTCAGACACATAATATTATAACCTAAACTAAAATAATCTATACCCAAAGACAAACTATCATAATCCAACTATAACAATCTATAACTATAATAACTAGTTTATTGTCCCAAACGCCTCTTAGATGTTATATTATATATGTTGAAAACTTAAATTTATATATTCTTTGCTCTAAATTTATTCAAAGAAAAAATATAAGATTATTTTTTAAATATAGGAGAAATATGTGCTATTATGTAAAGAAAAAAATGATAGCATTGCACTAACCAATTTAAAATTTTAGGATATAGATATTCACTGCATAAGGAATATACTAAATATACAAAATAAATCTTAATCTATAAATAATAATATTGAAATTTTGCTTAAAAGTTGGTCAGAAACAAATTTTTAAAACGATGAGAACAAATTAGTCTTTTGAAGAGTGTCCATGCATAAACAAACCAATTTAGACTCTCAACTAAAACTTCTTTTGAAGAGTGTCCATGCATCAAGTTTAATCATCTATTTTATTAATTCAACATCTCGAAAAGCCTATACACCTATAAGAATAAAATGCATCGACAATTTTCAAATGTAATCTTAATAAAGGGTCTAAATAATTGATTCACTTATAATAATTTAGAAGATAAATTTAAAACGGAATTATATAATTTTTACAATATTTTTCAAACCAAATCTTAAAAATATGATTAATCGATAAATTTATGAAAGTTCAAGATTTAAATAGGTATAATTTAAAATGAAAATTTCTCCAAAATAGATTAAAGACAACATGATCTCACATGTTTCATGAATAGCCCTGACACACATATGTATAGATTTAAAAATCTTCCACGTGGCCTATCATGCATGCAATTCCGGAAACTGGTGAGACGTGAAACTGTGAGAGTTGTATTGTAATATTTTGGATTTAATTATTCTTCTTTTGGCTTATTCTTCAAAAGTATTTGAGGAATATTCTTTTTAAATAATATTATGGATAATTTGAAATTATCATATATATAAATATATATATTAAATCTGTAGATTGATGTTGTTTTACTTTATTTGAAAGAGAAAATAATTTAATAATTATTAAGAAAAAATTAATGATTATCTGTATATTATCCTTACAATCTTTATTAATATTGATAAATAGTTGATCATATGTAATACTTTCATTGACAATAATGATATGATATTTTAATAATTGACCTTCTAAACAAGTCAAAAATGACGTAAGTTACATATCTAGTGCGTCGGTTTCAAAAGATACGATAAGAACATTGATTTCATGATATTCAGATGTCACATGCAGAACACGACATCATAGAATATGTTTAATTAGATCTCCAGAAGTGACATCGATAAAAATAGTAACCTGAAAAGCTAACAACTCAAAGCATTCACACTCTTAAAAGTTAAAACAAATATTCTTAATCATGAATATTTATGGAAAGTAAAAATTTAGTCTCTTGATCTTTAGTATGTAACAATTTATAGTGTGTTTGGGGCGAAGACTATCCTAAGATTATAATAACTACTAAAGTAAATACTATTTTGTATTCCTCAATTAGTTACAGTCAATATTATTTCTAAACCATCATTTTCTATAGTATTTACTATTTATTATGGCTTTTACTATTTCACATTCATAGCTTTTTATTCATTGCTACAGTGTTTACTATTTCTTTCACAAATTAAAATAGTTTACACTTCAAACACATACTATTATAAATCAAGCTAATATAATCTATACCCCAAACACAAACTATTATAACTTAACTATAATAACATAGGACTATAATAATCAACTCTTTGCCCCAACGCCCCTTAGTCTATACACTTTTAAATACATAACGATTGTTCAAGATACAGATGACATCATTACAAATTTCAAAATACAAGTACTAAATTATTATAAAACAAAAAATATAGAGACAAAATCATGAGGTGTTTTCAAATAAAGGAAAATTAACCAACTTATTTACAAATATAACAACTCGTTACTATCTATCAGTGATAGATCACGAGATTGATGTCCATCGTGATCTGTCGTCCATTGATAGATGTCTATCGCGATCTATCACTGATAGACAGTAATATTTTGTTATACTAAAAATATTTTCAAGAGTTTTACCATTTAAAACAATTACCCTTAAATACATTACCCACTAAAATTTAGCAATTAAATTATTACTTTCATAATATTCACTATCGTTTAATTGAGATAAAATACCTGCCTCGAAATTCACGAAAGGAAAGAATTCATATTACAAATCTCGGTACATTTCATCACTAAAGAAGAGAAGATATTTTTAACCTTTGGTACTCATAGCCTTAAAATTATAAAAGATTAATGGCAATAAGAACAAAAGAAAAAGAGAAAAAGAAAATGTAATAATAGATAATAAAAAAAATTTAAAAATAATGATAATTTTTTCACATAAAAACAAAGAAAAGAAAAAAGCAATAGTTCAACCAATTGTCTCAAATATCAATGCAAACTTAACCGTAATTCCCATTTCACACTTAATATAATATATAAATATATATTTTTGGCATAATAAATAATAATAAAATTCGTTTTTAGTCAAAATGACAACTCATAATGATATAGTAATATTTAGTTTTGGGTTAATTGCTATATAACTACCCCTACTATTCCAGATTTACCTTTTGACAACTCATCTTCATTCACCAATCACAATTCCAATGTTGACTGACAAAAATATGAATTTTTATTTCGAAAATAAATTGTTTAAATTTTTTTTTTTTTATAACTTTGTAGGGTTTGAATTTTGTATAGCTTTTGTGATATATTCTATTTATTTTTCTTTTTCTTTTTTTTTTCAAGTAAGGTTTGGTAGATTTCATGATTTGTCTAAAGGAGTTTAATTATATAGGCTACACAAAATTTTGCTTATAATTAAACATGAAATTTAGGTTTTGGTTAATAATTAGTTTGTTTTGGATTTTGGGCTTTGAAAATTGTGTTTGTTTTCTTCTAATCTTTTTACAGTACTTTTCATCCATCCTTAAGAAAAATTTGCATCCATAGCCAACTTTGTGTAGCTCACTTTATCGTCTGACTATAATTTGTCAAAATGAACATAGCTTCAACTTGCAAAGTGTTTGTATTATTATCCTCAAAGTGAGAGATTCGACTCCCCTACACAACATATTGTCAAAAAAAAAAAAAAATAGTTTGTCACACGATCAACTCTTCTCATATATACATATATACAAACTTGGGTGCATCCCGTGTTGTACTCATTTTTGTAAAACTCACTCAAGTATCAACGTGTGCATGGAGATGAGTATAGTCTTGTGGCAACACTCAAATATTACTCATATATCTATATTGAATTTTTTATTTTCTATGATGAAGTAAGACTAATAAAAAGGATGTGGTTTAGGATGTATACATTTTTGTATGGTTCATCGGTTTGTGATGTGACAAACTTTTTTTTCCCAAAATATATTTTTGATGTTTTTTTGTTTTGTGATTTTGAAATGTTGAAATAGGATAAATGCAATCCATTGAACCTAAATATGACTTTCCATGAAATAAAACATAATGAGCAATACTTGGTGATTAATATTTGGATGTATCCTATTTCTATGCATCTCACTTTCATCGCACACAATAAGAATTAAAATATTTAAATAAAGATATAAAAAGAATTTATCACGTAACAAATTATGATAAGATAATTTGGTGGAAGCACAAAGATAGATATAGACTCAGAAATATCTGAATAATTTTCATACTGATACAACTTTTCTAATCATATGGTAAACTGTGATTGGACTATTGGGTGGCTACAGAAAGATAGGTGGAGTGCAGGATGCAGTGGGGTATTTTTCATCTTTAATTACCACTAGTTACTAAAGGACAAAAATGCCCCTAGTAATTCATTTATCAAGAGAATAAAAAAAAAACTTAGAAAAAGAAAAATAAAAATAAAAAGTTTAACCCCAAGGCTTATAAATAAACTCCATTGTTGCACCTTAAAATCAGAGTCCAGAAAGAACAAGAAGAACAAGAAAGACAGAGAGAGCCTCGATGACGAGGAAGAAAGTGAAGTTGGTTTGGATTGCAAGCGATAATGCAAGAAAAGCTAGTTTCAAGAAACGAAGGCTCGGATTGTTAAAGAAAGTAAGTGAACTCACCACTCTCTGCGGCGTTTTCGCCTTTGCCGTCATCAATGGCCCCGACGAGGACCATCCCGTCATGTTGTTTTACTTTATTTGAAAGAGATAACAATTTAATAATTATTAAGAGAAAATTAATGATTATCTGTATATTATCCTTCTATGTTTATTAATATTGATAAATAGTTGATCATATGTAATACTTTCATTGACAATAATGATATGATATTTTAATAATTGACCTTCTAAACAAGTCAAAAATGACGTAAGTTACATATCTAGTGCGTCGGTTTCAAAAGATACGATAAAACATTGATTTCATGATATTCAGATGTCACATGCAGAACACGACATCATAGAATATGTTTAATTAGATCTCCAGAAGTGACATCGATAAAAATAGTAACCTGAAAAGCTAACAACTCAAAGCATTCACACTCTTAAAAGTTAAAACAAATATTCTTAATCATGAATATTTATGGAAAGTAAAAATTTAGTCTCTTGATCTTTAGTATGTAACAATTTATAGTGTGTTTGGGGCGAAGACTATCCTAAGATTATAATAACTACTAAAGTAAATACTATTTTGTATTCCCCAATTAGTTACAGTCAATATTATTTCTAAACCCTCATTTTCTATAGTATTTACTATTTATTATGGCTTTTACTATTTCACATTCATAGCTTTTTATTCATTGCTACAGTGTTTACTATTTCTTTCACAAATTAAAATAGTTTACACTTCAAACACATACTATTATAAATCAAGCTAATATAATCTATACCCCAAACACAAACTATAATAACCTAGGACTATAATAATCAACTCTTTGCCCCAAACGCCCCTTAGTCTATACACTTTTAAATACATAACGATTGTTCAAGATACAGATGACATCATTACAAATTTCAAAATACAAGTACTAAATTATTATAAAACAAAAAATATAGAGACAAAATCATGAGGTGTTTTCAAATAAAGGAAAATGAACCAACTTATTTACAAATATAACAACTCGTTACTATCTATCAGTGATAGATCACGAGATTGATGTCCATCGTGATCTGTCGTCCATTGATAGATGTCTATCGCGAACTATCACTGATAGACAGTAATATTTTGTTATACTAAAAATATTTTCAAGAGTTTTACCATTTAAAACAATTACCCTTGAATACATTACCCACTAAAATTTAGCAATTAAATTATTACTTTCATAATATTCACTATCGTTTAATTGAGATAAAATACCTGCCTCGAAATTCACGAAAGGAAAGAAATCATATTACAAATCTCGGTACATTTCATCACTAAAGAAGAGAAGATATTTTAACCTTTAGTACTCATAGCCTTAAAATTATAAAAGATTAATGGCAATAAGAACAAAAGAAAAAGAGAAAAAGAAAATGTAATAATAGATAATAAAAAAATTTAAAAATAATGATAATTTTTTCACATAAAAACAAAGAAAAGAAAAAAGCAATAGTTCAACCAATTGTCTCAAATATCAATGCAAACTTAACCGTAATTCCCATTTCACACCTAATATAATATATAAATATATATTTTTGGCATAATAAATAATAATAAAGTTCGTTTTTAGTCAAAATGACAACTCATAATGATATAGTAATATTTAATTTTGGGTTAATTGCTATATAACTACCCCTACTATTCCAGATTTACCTTTTGACAACTCATCTTCATTCACCAATCACAATTCCAATGTTGACTGACAAAAATATGAATTTTTATTTCGAAAATAAAATTGTTTAATTTTTTTTTTTTTTTATAACTTTGTATGGTTTGAATATTTATAGCTTTTGTGATATATTCTATTTCTTTTTCTTTTTATTTTTTTCAAGTAAGGTTTGGTAGATTTAATGATTTCTCTAAAGGAGTTTAATTATATAGGCTACACAAATTTTGCTTATAATTAAACATCAAATTTAGGTTTTGGTTAATAATTAGTTTGTTTTTGATTTTGGGCTTTGAAAATTGTGTTTGTTTTCTTCTAATCTTTTTACAGTACTTTTCATCCATCCTTAAGAAAAATTTGCATCCATAGCCAACTTTGTGTAGCTCACTTTATCGTCTGACTATAATTTGTCAAAATGAACATAGCTTCAACTTGCAAAGTGTTTGTATTATTATCCTCAAAGTGAGAGATTCGACTCCCCTACCCCACATATTGTCAAAAAAAAAAAAAAATAGTTTGTCACACGATCAACTCTTCTCATATATACATATATACAAACTTGGGTGCATCCCGTGTTGTACTCATTTTTGTAAAACTCACTCAAGTATCAACGTGTGCATGGAGATGAGTATAGTCTTGTGGCTGCACTCAAATATTACTCATATATCTATATTGAATGTTTTATTTTCTATGATGAAGTAAGACTAATAAAAAGGATCTGGTTTAGGATGTATACATTTTTGTATGGTTCATCGGTTTGTGATGTGACAAACTTTTTTTTCCCAAAATATATTTTTGATTTTTTTTGTTTTGTGATTTTGAAATGTTGAAATAGGATAAATGCAATCCATTGAACCTAAATATGACTTTCCATGAAATAAAACATAATGAGCAATACTTGGTGATTAATATTTGGATGTATCCTATTTCTATGCATCTCACTTTCATCGCACACAATAAGAATTAAAATATTTAAATAAAGATATAAAAAGAATTTATCATGTAACAAATTATGATAAGATAATTTGGTGGATGCACAAAGATAGATATAGACTCAGAAATATCTGAATAATTTTCATACTGATACAACTTTTCTAATCATATGGTAAACTGTGATTGGACTATTGGGTCAGAAAGATAGGTTGAATGCAGGATGCAGTGGGGTATTTTTCATCTTTAATTACCACTAGTTACTAAAGGACAAAAATGCCCCTAGTAATTCGTTTACCAAGAGAATAAAAAAACTTAGAAAAAGAAAAATAAAAAAAAAAAGTTTAACCCCAAGGCTTATAAATAAACTCCATTGTTGCACCTTAAAATCAGAGTCCAGAAAGAACAAGAAGAACAAGAAAGACAGAGAGAGCCTCGATGACGAGGAAGAAAGTGAAGTTGGTTTGGATTGCAAGCGATAATGCAAGAAAATCCAGTTTCAAGAAACGAAGGCTCAGATTGTTAAAGAAAGTAAATGAACTCACCACTCTCTGCGGCGTTTTCTCCTTTGCCGTCGTCAATGGCCCCGACGAGGACCATCCCGTCATGTTGTTTTACTTTATTTGAAAGAGAGAATAATTTAATAATTATTAAGAAAAAATTAATGATTATCTGTATATTATCCTTACAATCTTTATTAATATTGATAAATAGTTGATCATATGTAATACTTTCATTGACAATAATGATATGATATTTTAATAATTGACCTTCTAAACAAGTCAAAAATGACGTAAGTTACATATCTAGTACGTCGGATTCAAAAGATACGATAAGAACATTGATTTCATGATATTCAGATGTCACATGCAGAACACGACATCATACTTTAATAGAATATGTTTATTTAGATCACCAGGAGTGACATCGATAAAAATAGTAACTCGAAAAGCTAACAACTCAAAGCATTCACACTCTTAAAAGCTAAAACAAATATTCTTAATCATGAATATTTATGGAAATTAAAAATTTAGTCTCTTGATCTTTAGTATGTAACAATTTTAGGTGTGTTTGGGGCGAAGACTATCCTAAGATTATAATAACTACTAAAGTAAATACTATTTTGTATTCCCCAATTCATTACAGTCAACATTATTTCTAAACTCTCATTTGCTATAGTATTTACTATTTGTTATGGCTTTTACTATTTAACATTTATATCTTTTTATTCATTGCTATAGTGTTTACTATTTCCTTCTCAAATTAAAATAGTTTACACTTCAAACACATAATATTATAACCCAAACTAATATAATCTATACCCCAAACACAAACTATTATAACCCAAACTAATATAATCTATACCCCAAACACAAACTATTATAACTTAACTATAATAACCTAGAACTATAATAATCAACTCTTTGCCCCAAATGCCCCTTAGTCTATGCACTTTTAAATACATAACGATTGTGCAAGATACAGATGACATCATTACAAATTTCAAAATACAAGTACCAAATTATTATAAAACTAAAAATATAGAGACAAAATCATGAGGTGTTTTCAAATAAAGGAAAATGAACCAACTTATTTATAAATATAACAAAACGTTACTATCTGTCAATGATAGACTGCGAGATTGATGTCCATCGTGATCTGTCATCCATTGATATATGTCTATCGCGATCTATTTTCAAGAGTTTTACCATTTAAAACAATTACCCTTAAGTTCATTACCCACTAAAATTTAGCAATTAAATTATTACTTTCATAAAATTCACTATCGTTTAATTGAGATAAAACCCTACCTCCAAATTCACGAAAGGAAAGAAATCATATTACAAATCTCGATACATTTCATCACTAAAGAAGAGAAGATATTTTTAACCTTTGGTACTCATAACCTTAAAATTATAAAAGATTAATGGCAATAAGAAAAAAAGAAAAAGAGAAAAAGAAAAAAAGATTTTAAAATAGTGATAATTTTTTCACATAAAAACAAAGAAAAGAAAAAAGCAACAGTTCAACCAATTGTCTCAAATATCAATGCAAAAACTAATAAAGATTAAGACAAACTAATTTAAATCAGTGAAACAAACTATGGTTTAACTTTAATAGGTTCAGAAATGATTCTAACACCAAACATTTAATAGCAATAAATGTCTTTTCTAAACCAGCCACAACTCTAAATTCTCCTCCATTTTCCACCCTTAGTTTTTGTTTCTTCTTCTTTCTTTTTTTTTTATTTTTTATTTTTTGTTTTTTATCTTGTTTACTTGTTTACTTTGTATAAATCTACACTCACAAAAAAAAAAAATCAATTTATATTTTATTTTTTAAAATTAATGATTTGAGTTTAATAGTATTTTGGTCCAGAAGTTTTCCAACTTGACATTTTAACCTTTATTTTAATTTTTTTTATATTTTTTTGGCCTCATTTGTCTTTATTTGTTCAAGTACACATACATACATACATACATACACACACACACACATATACACACACACCTATACAGACATACATACATATACACACATACACATACATACATATATATATACACATACATATATATAACTTCTCCTTTCCATTTTCAGATGGAAAGTGAACAAAATGCTATATAAACTAAAATAGCTCAAAAAATAAAAAGTATAATTTATCTTTTTTTTTTTTTTAATAAATAAGTGTATTTGATATTGTTGAATGATATTCACTCAACACCATGTAGAGGTGAAAAGATTCAAAACTTTGGCTTCTTGACCAATAGTAGGTGTCCTAACTAGGTGAGCTATTTACATGTTTAACAGATGTTCGTGGCATGAGGTGGAGGCAATGATAAGCTTCTCTAGTTTTGTCTCCATTCTCTAATTTATTCTTCATTCCACGAAAGTTTTCGTTTACTTCAATAGATTTCTTGTGAAAAATTTATGGAAATCGTGTTCTCCGCAAAGAATTGTTGGTCATTCAGTTTTGTTAATAAAAAAATTAAATGAAAATGTTTTGGATTTTTTTTCCATGAAAACTCTCTATTTAAATGCTTAATTTCCGATAAAAAAAAATCATGAACATTGTAAAAGAAACCAAATAACACTTCATAAGCATATCAAATTAGTTAGTCTCATAACATTTTTTTTTCTTTTTATGTATTATAAAATGGTGAAAACATTTTTGTCAATAGAAAGTTATCAAATATATTGTAAATAAATCAATATATGGCGAAACTAGCTATAGAATACAATACTATAGGATTAGGAATTTCTACAAATTAATTGGCTAGGGTTAAAATAGATTTATTTTATCAAATAATATATAATTAAAAAAATAATGTATTTGTGGTTTTAGCATATAATTAAGCATATGTTCTTTTTATTATTATTATTATTATTATTATTATTAAGCATATGAATATCATATTTGAACATGACAGTTTTTGTGGCTTCTCATGATTGATTATTTTGTATTTTTATAAATTTTAGTTGATATAAATATAAAAAAAATTCTTTGGTTTTTTTTTTTTTTTTTAATATTAAACATCTAAAAGGTGAGATTTTGACATTTTGGTTGGATACATATTATATATATATATAAATAAACTATAGCAAAATAAATTAAGTCAATAATAATGATTTTTTAAAAAATTTGTTAAGGGTTTAAAGGGTAAAGGGTATGATAATGAGAGAAAATATATGCATGTAAGAAAATTATTTTATTAGAGGAAATAATATAAATAAATCAAAAATAGGGTAAAGTCAATAGGATTATGAAAATGCATATGAATGAATAATGTCGGTTTGTTAAGAGCCATAATTCCAAATCAAGGAGTTAAAGAATAGAATGATTTGTAATTATTTTTTTTTAAAAAGTGTTTAATGTTCTAAGAAAGAATAATTTTTTATTTTGGATAAATCACTTTTCTCCCTGATTTGTTTTATGTCACTTATTTGTTTTTATGATGAAGTTTGAGAAAGTTAAAATCATCTTTGAGATAAATTTTTGAAATAGAAGAAAAATGAGTTTGGTGAACATGACTCAACAGCATAAAAATTCTATTTTTTTTTTTTTTAATTTTAGAGTTGAAGATTAGAGTCCTCACTCCACATATTATAATTATTTAAATGATTTTATAAAATTATTTTTTGTGATGAGTCATTTTAATGTTTTCATCTTAAAAAGTAATCAAATGTGATTTTGAATTATTTGCATTTAGTTTTAAAATTGGTTTTATAATCTTCACATCACTCCCAAAAAAAATCTAAGAAATTAGTATTTTTTTCACGTTCTTCTTGGTCAATCACTTGACCGAAAAATCAATCTTCATTGACTAGAAATTATTAAGGCAAATGATAACTATTTACATTTTATGTTAAATTTTGATTTTTAAGAATTAAACTTACAGAACTACTTTTATTCATTGATTTCTTTGTTTGCTTTATTTACTTTTTAGTATTGTTTTAAGAAATCAAGTAAAATTTTAAAAATTAAAACAGAAATATATATTTTTTAAAATAATTTTGTTAACAATTCAAATATTTTGTTGTTGTTGGAAAAAAACCTATAAAACCGTTGATAGGAGAATTGGAAAAAAAAAATAAAATAAAAAAAAAAAACCAAAAAAATAAAAAAAAAAAAAAATAACAAAGAAAATTGAAGAAAATGAGTCTAACTTTTAAAAAATTAAATAGTTATCGAACGAGGTCTAAATTACTGTGGGCTTCACCTATATACACCATTACCAAACAATCACTATTTTAAAACATACGTTATTTTGAACATTCTAAAATTACTTCCAAACGTATTCATTAGAAAATATTCCTAATTTATCACCAAATATAAACTTGCCGGTAGTTGGGAGAAAGTGAATCTATTGAAAATAGATTTAAAAATACGGTCTATTAATTTTAATATTATGTAGATAAAACATCAATTACCTTTTAAAAATCGATTATGGATAATCTAGACCCTACCATTGTCGAACGAAAGGGGAAAATAAAAAATAAAAAGCAAAGATAAATGGAGAAGTAAGGATGTTGTTGGGAAGGTATGAAGATAAGGTTTAGAAGAGCATAAAATCACAAAAGAGAAGAGTATTGGAACAATGCTAATATTGTTTTTTTCTAATTCTGTTACAAATGGTGGGCCCCACTATGGTAAAAAACAAATTAATGTCCACTTTTCTATTGGGTAGTGTTTGTCTTGTACAACACTATGGTCGTGATTAAACCATGGGGATATAAATGTTACAAGTTTTACTTTATGAATTCTTTATTTTAATGTTTAAACACACACACACACACACCTATATATATATTGGTCTAAGTTATTTTCTTAATCTTTGGATTTTCGAACTCTATGATTTTAAGGTCCGATGGATGGATGACCTAAAATTGAAGTGAAAATACGATTGTATGTCTTATTTTTCAAAATTAGGGGTTTTTGACATTTTGCTTACATCATATTCGTGTCATAATTATTTAAAATGGAATCTTGCGCATGTGGATTGGTCTTTTGATCTCGTTCTTTGCTTTCCTCTTGTTGGAGGAGAAATCTCAGATCAACCACGGACCGCCACGTCATTTTTTTTATTTTTTATAAATAAGTGTATTTGATATTGTTGAATGATATTCACTCAACACCATGTGGAGGTGAAAAGATTCAAAACTTTGGCTTCTTGACCAATAGTAGGTGTCCTAACTAGGTGACCTATTCACATGTTTAACAGATGTTCGTGGGATGAGGTGGAGGCAATAATAAGCTTCTCTAGTCTTGTCTCCATTCTCTAATTGATTCTTCATTCCACGAAAGTTTTCGTTTACTTCAATAGATTTCTTGTGAAAAATTAATAGAAATCGTGTTCTCCGCAAAGAATTGTTGGCCATTCAGTTTTGTTAATAAAAAAATTCAATGAAAATGTTTTGGATTTTTTTCCCATGAAAACTCTCTATTTAAATGCTTAATTTTCGATAAAAAAAATCATGAACATTGTAAAAGAAACCAAATAACACTTCATAAGCATATCAAATTAGTTGGTCTCATAACATTTTTTTTTCTTTTTATGTATTATAAAATGGTGACAACATTATTGTCAATAGAAGGTTATCAAATATATTGTAAATAAATCAATATATGGTGAAACTAGCTATAGAATACAATACTATAGGATTAGGAATTTCTACAAATTAATTGGCTAGGGTTAAAATAGATTTATTTTATCAAATAATATATAATTAAAAAAATAATGTATTGTAGTTTTAGCATATAATTAAGCATATGTTCTTTTTATTATTATTATTATTAAACATATGAATATCATATTTGAACATGACAGTTTTTGTGGCTTCTCATAATTTATTATTTTGTATTTTTATAAATTTTAGTTGATATAAATATAAAAAAAATCTTTGGTTTTTTTTTTTTTAATATTCAACATCTGAAAGGTGAGATTTTGACATTTTGGTTGAAATTATATATATATATATAAATAAATTATAGCAAAATAAATTAAATTATGTCAATTTTGTTGAGTTAGAAACTTTATGGGTCTCAAAGTTTATTATGCTGAGATAATATACCGATTCATTAGTGTCATTGTTAATATCCATTCATATATTATATTTATAAATCTATCCTATATATGAAAAAAATGTTATTAGGAGAAACTCTTTACCTATACATTTTGCATTTATATTTTTAGTAAATTTATGAAAATTAAAGATTTAAATAGGTATAATTTAAGGGATGTAAAATGAAAATTTCTGAAAAATGGATTAAAGACAACATGATCTCACATGTTTCTTGAATAGCTTGCCTCACACACATATGTATAGATTTAAAAATCTTCCACGTGGTCTGTCGTGCATGCAATTCCGAACACCGGTGAGATTGTGAGAGTTGTATTGTAACATTTTGGATTTAATTATTCTTCTTTTGGCTTATTCTTCAAAAGAATTTGAGGAATATTACTTTTAAATAATAATATGGGTAATTTGAAATTATCATATATATATATATATATAAGAGAAAAAGAAAATGTAATAATAGATTATAAAGAAATTTAAAAAAAAATAATAATTGTTTCACATAAAAACAAAGGAAAGAAAAAAGCAACGTTCATCAACCAATTATCTCAAATACCAATGCAAACTATCTCAAATATCAATGCAAACTGCTTATGTAACCGTAATTCTCATTTCACACCTAATATAGTATATAAATATATATTTTTGGAATAATAAATAATAATAAAGTTTTTTTTAGTCAAAATGACAACTAAGAATGATAAAGTAATATTTAATTTTGGGTTAATTGCTATATAACTACCCCTACTACTCTAGGATTTCCTTTTGACAACTCACTAATCAAAATTCGAATGTTGACCGACAAAAATATAAATTTTTATTACGAAAATAAATTGTTTAAAGTTCATTTTCTTCATAACTTTGTAGGGTATGAATTTTTATTCTATTTCTTTCTTCTTTTTTTTTTTTTCAAGTAAGGTTTGGTAGATTTAGTGATTTCTCTAAAGGTGTTTAATTTTATAGGCTACACAACTTTTGCTTATAATTAAACATCAAATTTAGGTTTTGGTTAATAATTTGTTTGTTTTGGATTTTGGGCTTTGAAAATTGCATTTGTTTTCTCCAAATCTTTTTACAGTAATTGGGCCTAAAGATCACGCTTAAGTCCAATTAATTAAGCCCAAAGGCCAGACTCAAGTCCAATTAAATTAGGCCCAAAGGTTAGGCCCAAACCCATGAAGCCCATTAGGGAGCTCTATAAATTGAGAAGCTCCCTCATTTGCAAAGGTCAGCATTTCTACATTTCGAGAGCCAGAGATAATTCATCAACACTCAATAAAGACCTACAGCTACACTCCAGCAAGCAGCTTGTTCGTAACTCCAACTGGGTCAAATTACTATTTTACCCTTGGGTTACCTCTGACTCCTTAAGTACCAGTGCTCCTCTAATGAACAACATGTTTATGATCCAACCAATAAATAGAAATCCTTTTCGAGTCAATGAGAGGGTATGGCCCTTTGTTCAAGTCCTGGAGACACCACTTGAGGGAACACTCATCTACTTAATCTCAAAGAGGTAATAAGTGAATTACATCTTGTATTATTATGTTCCCAACTCCCCACTCGGTCTCATCCCAAAATGATAGGCATATTGGGTCAGCGAACTGGCCACCCTCACCCATGTAAATCAAATGACAATCCCTCACAAAAAGGAGTTCATAATATACTCGGGATTAAGACTAAGTCGCCTAGGTCAACTTTCCCTAATTTCTTTATGATGATTTTCATCTATCTTATAAAATATACAGATTCATGGTTAACTTTCTAAAACAATTTTTTAAAAAAGAAATAAACTTTTCTGTTTTTGATTTTAAAGTAGATAACAAAAATAAAGAAAGAAATAAGTGGAAGTAGCGTTTCATTTGATTTTCAAAATCTAAGAATTCAATAAATAAATAAATAAATAAAACCCTTTTTTCATACAAATTTGATTTTGGATCTTTCATTCTTTACAATTAAGATTAGTAAACATTCTTCTACATATTAATTTCTTTGTTTTTTTATTTAACTTCAAAAAAAAAAAAAAAAAAACTAAGCCGATTAGAAAAAGAAAAAAGATTAAGACCTACCAATTTAATTTATAATTTTTTAAAAAATTTAAATTTAATAAATCTTTTCTACCCATTGATTTTTTTTTTTGTTATTTAAATTTAAAAAATGGTTGTTTTCAAATATATAAAAATAAATTAAAATATTTACAAAATATAGTAAAATTTTAGAACTATCAATGATAGATGCTGATAGACTTCTATCTGTGTCTATCAGTGACATTGATAGATTCGTCTATCAATGTCACTGATAGACACTGATAAATGTCAACCAGTATCTATCAGCAATTTTGTTCCATCTCGTAAATACTTTCAACACTTTTACAATTTGAAATAATTTTCTTTTAAAAAAAAGCTAAGCCAATTTTTTAAAAATAATAAATGATTTTTAAAAATTTGTTAAGGTTTAAAAGGATAAAGGGTATTGAGAATGAGAGAAAATATATGCATGTAAGAAACAACTAAATTAGAGGAAATAAATAAATAATAAAAAATAGGGTAAAGTCAATAGATTATGAAAATGCATATGAATGAATATGATTGGTTTGTTAAGACCCATAATCAAATCAAGGAGTTAAAGAATTAGAATGATTTGAATTATTTTTTTTAAAAGTGTTTAATGTTTAAGAAAAAATAATTTTTATTAGGTGTAAAAGCATGTTTTAAGACTTTTTTTTTCCTCACTTATTTGTTTTTATGATGAAGTTTGAGAAAGTTAAAATCATCTTTGATATAAATTTTTGAAATAGAAGAAAAATGAGTTTTGTGAACATGACTCAACAGCATAAAAATTCTATTTTATTTTATTTTTTTTTTTAATTTTAGAGTTGAAGATTAGAGTCCTCCACTCCACATATTATAATTATTTAAATGATTTTATAAAATTATTTTTTGTGATGAGTCATTTTAATGTTTTCATCTTAAAAAGTAATCAAATGTGATTTTGAATTATTGGCATTTAGTTTTAAAATTGGTTTTATAATCTTCACATCACTCCCAAAAAAAATCTAAGAAATTAGTATTTTTTTCACGTTCTTCTTGGTCAATCACTTGACCGAAAAATCAATCTTCATTGACTAGAAATTATTAAGGCAAATGATAACTATTTACATTTTATTTTAAATTTTGATTTTTAAGAATTAAATTTACAGAACTACTTTTATTCATTGATTTCTTTATTTGCTTTATTTACTTTCTAGTATTGTTTTAAGAAATCAAGTCAAATTTTAAAAATTAAAACAGAAATATATATTTTTTAAAATAATTTTGTTAACAATTCAAATATTTTGTTGTTGTTGGAAAAAACTAAAACTATGATAAAGAAATTTGAAGAAAACGAGTCTAACTTTTAAAAAATTAAATAGTTATCGAACGAGGTCTAAATAACTGTGGGCTTTACCTATATACACCATTACCAAACAATCACTATTTTAAAACATACGTAATTTCGAACATTCTAAAATTTCTTCCAAACGTATTCATTAGAAAATATTCCTAATTTGTCACCAAATATAAACTTGCCGATAGTTGGGAGAAAGTGAATCTATTGAAAATAGATTTAAAAAAATGGTCTATTAATTTTAATATAATTATGTAGATAAAACATCAATTACCATTTTTAAAATCGATTATGGATAATCTAGACCCTACCATTGTCTAACGAAAAGGGTAAAATAAAAAAATAAAAAAGCAAAGAAAGAGAAGATAAGGATGTGTTGGAAGTTGAAGATAAGATTAGAGAGCATAAAATTCACAAAAGAGAAGAGTATTTGAACAAAGCTAATATTGTTTTTTTCTAATTCAGTTACAAATGGTGGGCCCACTATGGTAAAAACAAATTAATTGTCCCTTTCATTGGGTATTGTTTGTCTTGTTACAACACTAGGGTCGTGATTAAACCATGGGGATATAAATGTTACAAGTTTTACTTTATGAATTCTTTATTTTAATGTTTAAACACACACACACACACACCCCTATATATATATATTGGTCTAAGTTATTTTCTTAATCTTTGGATTTTCGAACTCTATGATTTTAAGGTCCGATGGATGGATGACCTAAAATTGAAGTGAAAATACGATTGTATGTCTTATTTTTCAAAATTAGGGATTTTTGACATTTTGCTTACATCATATTCGTGTGAAATTATTAAAATGGAATCTTGCGCATGTGTATTGGTCTTTTGATCTCGTTCTTTGCTTTCCTCTTGTTGGAGGAGAAATCTCAGATCAACCACGGACTGCCACGTCATTTTTTTTTTTTTTTTTATAAATAAGTGTATTTGATATTGTTGAATGATATTCAGTCAACACCATGTAGACGTGAAAAGATTCAAAACTTTGGCTTCTTGACCAATAGTAGGTGTCCTAACTAGGTGAACTATTCACATGTTTAACAGATGTTCGTGGGATAGAGGTGGAGGCAAGGATAAGCTTCTCTAGTTTTGTCTCCATTCTCTAATTTATTCTTCATTCGACGAAAGTTTTCGTTTACTTCAATAGATTTCTTGTGAAAAATTTATAGAAATCGTGTTCTCCGCAAAGAATTGTGTGCCATTCAGTTTTGTTAATAAAAAAATTCAATGAAAATGTTTTAGATTTTTTTCCCATGAAAACTCTCTATTTAAGTGCTTAATTTTCGATAAAAAGAATCATGAACATTGTAAAAGAAACCAAATAACACTTCATAAGCATATCAAATTAGTTGGTCTCATAACATTTTTTTTTCTTTTTATGTATTATAAAATGGTGACAACATTATTGTCAATAGAAAGTTATCAAATATATTGTAAATAAATTAATATATGGCGAAACTAGCTATAGAATACAATACTATAGGATTAGGAATTTCTACAAATTAATTGGCTAGGGTTAAAATAGATTTATTTTATCAAATAATATATAATTAAAAAAATAATGTATTTGTAGTTTTAGCATATAATTAAGCCTATGTTCTTTTTATTATTATTATTATTATTAAACATATGAATATCATATTTGAACATGACAAAGTTTTTGTGGCTTCTCATAATTTATTATTTTGTATTTTTATAAATTTTAGTTGATATAAATATAAAAAAAATCTTTGGTTTTTTTTTTTTTTAATATTCAACATCTGAAAGGTGAGATTTTGACATTTTGGTTGAAATTATATATATATATATAAATAAATTATAACAAAATAAATTAAATTATGTTAATTTTTTTGAGTTAGAAACTTTATGGGTCTCAAAGTACCGATTCATTAGTGTCATTGTTAATATCCATTCATATATTATATTTATAAATCTATCCTATATATGAAAAAAATGTTATTAGGAGAAACTCTTTACCTATACATTTTGCATTTATATTTTTAGTAAATTTATGAAAATTAAAGATTTAAATAGGTATAATTTAAGGGATGTAAAATGAAAATTTCTGAAAAATGGATTAAAGACAACATGATCTCACATGTTTCTTGAATAGCTTGCCTCACACACATATGTATAGATTTAAAAATCTTCCACGTGGTCTGTCGTGCATGCAATTCCGAACACCGGTGAGATTGTGAGAGTTGTATTGTAACATTTTGGATTTAATTATTCTTCTTTTGGCTTATTCTTCAAAAGAATTTGAGGAATATTATTTTTAAATAATAATATGGGTAATTTGAAATTATCATATATATATATATATATAAGAGAAAAAGAAAATGTAATAATAGATTATAAAGAAATTTTAAAAAAATAATAATTGTTTCACATAAAAACAAAGGAAAGAAAAAAGCAACGTTCATCAACCAATTGTCTCAAATACCAATGCAAACTATCTCAAATATCAATGCAAACTGCTTATGCAACCGTAATTCTCATTTCACATCTAATATAGTATATAAATATATATTTTTGGAATAATAAATAATAATAAAGTTTTTTTTAGTCAAAATGACAACTAAGAATGATAAAGTAATATTTAATTTTGGGTTAATTGCTATATAACTACCCCTACTACTCTAGGATTTCCTTTTGACAACTCACTAATCAAAATTCGAATGTTGACCGACAAAAATATAAATTTTTATTACGAAAATAAATTGTTTAAAGTTCATTTTTTTCATAACTTCTTTGTAGGGTATGAATTTTTATTCTATTTCTTTCTTCTTTTTTTTTTTTCAAGTAAGGTTTGGTAGATTTAGTGATTTCTCTAAAGGTGTTTAATTATATAGGCTACACAACTTTTGCTTATAATTAAACATCAAATTTAGGTTTTGGTTAATAATATGTTTGTTTTGGATTTTGGGCTTTGGAAATTGCATTTGTTTTCTCCAAATCTTTTTACAGTAATTGGGCCTAAAGATCACGCTTAAGTCCAATTAATTAAGCCCAAAGGCCAGACTCAAGTCCAATTAAATTAGGCCCAAAGGTTAGGCCCAAACCCATGAAGCCCATTAGGGAGATCTATAAATTGAGAAGCTCCCTCATTTGCAAAGGTCAGCATTTCTACATTTCGAGAGCCAGAGATAATTCATCAACACTCAATAAAGACAGCATGTTCGTAACTCCAACTGGGTCAAATTACTATTTTACCCTTGGGTTACCTCTGACTCCTTAAGTACCAGTGCTCCTCTAATGAACAACATGTTTATGATCCAACCAATAAATAGAAATGCTTTTCGAGTCAATGAGAGGGTATGGCCCTTTGTTCAAGTCCTGGAGACACCACTTGAGGGAACACTCATCTACTTAATCTCAAAGAGGTAATAAGTGAATTACATCTTGTATTATTATGTACCCAACTCTCCACTCGGTCTCATCCCAAAATGATAGGCATATTGGGTCAGCGAACTGGCCACCCTCACCCATGTAAATCAAATGACAATCCCTCACAAAAAGGAGTTTATAATATACTCGGGATTAAGACTAAGTCGCCTAGGTCAACTTTCCCTAATTTCTTTATGATGATTTTCATCTATCTTATAAAATATACAGATTCATGGTTAACTTTCTAAAACAATTTTTTAAAAAAGAAATAAACTTTTCTGTTTTTGATTTTAAAGTAGATAACAAAAATAAAGAAAGAAATAAGTGGAAGTAGCATTTCATTTGATTTTCAAAATCTAAGAATTCAATAAAAAAATAAATAACCAAAACCCTTTTTTCATACCAATTTGATTTTGGATCTTTCATTTTTTACAATTAAGATTAGTAAACATTCTTCTACATATTAATTTCTTTGTTTTGTTATTTAACTTCAAAAAAAAAAAAAAAACTAAGCCGATTAGAAAAAGAAAAAAGATTAAGACCTACCAATTTAATTTATAATTTTTTAAAAAAATTAAATTTAATAAATTCTTTTCTACCCATTGATTTTTTTTTTTTTGTTATTTAAATTTAAAAAATGGTTGTTTTCAAATATATAAAAATAAATTAAAATATTTACAAAATATAGAAAAATTTTAGAACTATCAATGATAGATGCTGATAGACTTCTATCTGTGTCTATCAGTGACATTGATAGATTCGTCTATCAATGTCACTGATAGACACTTATAAATGTCAACCAGTATCTATCAGCAATTTTGTTCCATCTCGTAAATACTTTCAACAATTTTACAATTTGAAATAATTTTCTTTTAAAAATAAGCTAAGCCAATTTTTTAAAAATAATAAATGATTTTTAAAAATTTGTTAAGGTTTAAAAGGGTAAAGGGTATTGAGAATGAGAGAAAATATATGCATGTAAGAAACAACTAAATTAGAGGAAATAAATAAATAATAAAAAATAGGGTAAAGTCAATAGATTATGAACATGCATATGAATGAATATGATCGGTTTGTTAAGACCCATAATCAAATCAAGGAGTTAAAGAATTAGAATGATTTGAATTATTTTTTTTAAAAGTGTTTAATGTTTAAGAAAAAATCATTTTTATTAGGTGTAAAAGCATGTTTTAAGACTTTTTTTTTCCTCACTTATTTGTTTTTATGATGAAGTTTGAGAAAGTTAAAATCATCTTTGAGATAAATTTTTGAAATAGAAGAAAAATGAGTTTGGTGAACATGACTCAACAGCATAAAAATTCTATTTTTTTAAAAAAAAAAATTTTAGAGTTGAAGATTAGAGTCCTCCACTCCACATATTATAATTATTTAAATGATTTTATAAAATTATTTTTTGTGATGAGTCATTTTAATGTTTTCATCTTAAAAAGTAATCAAATGTGATTTTGAATTATTGGCATTTAGTTTTAAAATTGGTTTTATAATCTTCACATCACTCCCAAAAAAAATCTAAGAAATTAGTATTTTTTTCACGTTCTTCTTGGTCAATCACTTGATCGAAAAATCGATCTTCATTGAGTAGAAATTATTAAGGCAAATGATAACTATTTACATTTTATGTTAAATTTTGATTTTTAAGAATTAAACTTACATAACTACTTTTATTCATTGATTTCTTTGTTTGCTTTATTTACTTTCTAGTATTGTTTTAAGAAATCAAGTCAAATTTTAAAAATTAAAACAGAAATATATATTTTTTAAAATAATTTTGTTAACAATTCAAATATTTTGTTGTTGTTGGAAAAAACTAAAACTATGATAAAGAAATTTGAAGAAAACGAGTCTAACTTTTTAAAAATTAAATAGTTATCGAACGAGGTCTAAATAACTGTGGGCTTTACCTATATACACCATTACCAAACAATCACTATTTTAAAACATACGTAATTTCGAACATTCTAAAACTTCTTCCAAACGTATTCATTAGAAAATATTCCTAATTTGTCACCAAATATAAACTTGCCGATAGTTGGGAGAAAGTGAATCTATTGAAAATAGATTTAAAAAAATGGTCTATTAATTTTAATATAATTATGTAGATAAAACATCAATTACCATTTTTAAAATCGATTATGGATAATCTAGACCCTACCATTGTCTAACGAAAAGGGTAAAATAAAAAAATAAAAAAGCAAAGAAAGAGAAGATAAGGATGTGTTGGAAGTTGAAGATAAGATTAGAGAGCATAAAATTCACAAAAGAGAAGAGTATTTGAACAAAGCTAATATTGTTTTTTTTCTAATTCAGCTACAAATGGTGGGCCCACTATGGTAAAAACAAATTAATTGTCCCTTTCATTGGGTATTGTTTGTCTTGTTACAACACTAGGG
>NW_028325923.1:30000-32520 GCF_027475165.1 Benincasa hispida | reverse complement strand
AAGCGTGGCCTATCGATCCTTTAGACCTTCGGAATTTGAAGCTAGAGGTGTCAGAAAAGTTACCACAGGGATAACTGGCTTGTGGCAGCCAAGCGTTAATAGCGACGTTGCTTTTTGATCCTTCGATGTCGGCTCTTCCTATCATTGTGAAGCAGAATTCACCAAGTGTTGGATTGTTCACCCACCAATAGGGAACGTGAGCTGGGTTTAGACCGTCGTGAGACAGGTTAGTTTTACCATACTGATGACAGTGTCGCAATAGTAATTCAACCTAATACAAGAGGAACCATTGATTCTCACAATTGGTCATCGCGCTTGGTTGAAAAGCCAGTGGCGCGAAGCTACCGTGCACTGGATTATGACTGAACGCCTCTAAGTCAGAATTCGGGTTAGATGCGACGAATGCACCCATCGCTTGATTGCCGACAAGCAGTAAAGGCCTTCCGGCCACCAAAGGCACGTGTCGTTGGCTAAGCCCTCATGACGGATGAGTTGCGGGGGCCGCCTTGTAACATAATTCCCACCGAGCGATGGGTAGAATCCTTTGCAGACGACTTAAATACGCGACAGGATATTGTAAGTGGCAAAGTGGCCTTGCTGCCACGATCCACTGAGATTCAGCCCTTCGTCGCTCCGATTCGTCCCTCCCCACACACAACCATTTATTTCTTCCAAGTTCCATAGAGGTTATATGCTAAGCAGAAGTATACAAACATAAGGCTAAGTGTTGGTGAGTGGATGGGTCGGCATGCAAGCCTATCATGGCTCAAAGGGTAGGTCGCATGGGGTTTGGGGGTGGCCTATGATGAAAAAGGGACGGTGGTGTTTGGATGCCCAAGTATATGGGTTGGGCGATCATGTGCATGCCAAGGCTCGTGGCTGAGGCTTGCGCGTGGGCGCCCAGGTGCACATCAAAAACCTCTTTGGAGGTTAGTGACACTGTCCCCGAGCGCGCGCCCCACGTCCACCACACTGTCCCCGTGCAGGCGCGCGCGCCCCATGCCCACCCTGCTCGCCCGTGCGCGCCCCCCACGCCCACCACCCTACTCGCCCGTGCGCGCGCCCCACGACCACCACACCTGCTCGCCGTGGCGCGCAGCGCCCCCACGCCCACCATCCTGCCGCCCGTGCGCGCGCCCCACGCCACCATCCTGCCCGCCCGTGCGCGCGCCCACGCCCACCCTGCCCGCCCGTGCGCGCGCCCACGCCCACCCTGCTCGCCTGTGCCCGCGCCCCACGCCCATCACACTTGCTCGCCCGTGCCGCGCGCCCACGCCCACCCTGCCTCGCACGGGCGCGCGCCCCACGGCCCAGCCATTGCTCCCCTGCTCGCCTGTGCCCGCGCGGCCACGCCCACCCAGCCGCCTGTGTGCGTGTCCCATGCCCACTCAGCCCCACCCCGCGGGCGTGCCATGCCCCATACCTACTCTGCCCCACCCATCGTCGCCCTATCTCACCCAGCACCCCCTTGCGAGCGCAGCCCATGCCCACTCAACCCATCCTTGAGCACACGTCATGGCCACCTTGCCCACGTGCCATGCCCACCCACCCTACGTGCCATGCCCACCGATGACCACCCGCCCACCCTTACACTAGCATTTGTGCACGACATGCATCACCCCTATGCTCGCCATCCCCCACGTGCCTGCCTCCCTCATCCAACACTTAACATCAATCCTTTTCCCAAAGATACATGAAGGTTATGTTTATCCATGGAGGTTAGCATGTATTAAGAAAGGAGTAGGTTAGATATTGTAAAAGCCTAACTTCAAATTGGATTGATTCTTAAATCATTGGGTAAAGTGTATATTAACTAGTGTGGCTTTGTAGTTGCACATGGTTGAAGAGAACCATGGTGTCACCCGGTCTAATAATGCTTAAGCTTGAATATCTAGTCCATCCATGCAACACATATATTGTACACCCAAACGACAACGTACAACTAACTTTTGATGTTCACTAAAAATCATAGAATGATCATTCCAATAAAATATTACTCTTTCGCTTAAAGAGTGTTGGTACACAACACAGAGATGCCGACCTTCTACGTGCCATGACTCTACCCTTGTGCATGCCATGAAATGTAACACCCATGAAACATGAATTCTATGTTGTAATGTTAGGATTGTTTGAATCTTTTGTTGGTAAACCATAAACATAAAACAATAATGTCTACCAAATATAAGATCAATCATGTTCACACAATGCGACAACCTCAGACTTGGGACAACCACACAGCGCGTGCCCACTGACACCGACCTTGTGCATGTTAGGAAACACCAACCATGAATTGTGAAATCCATTTTCCTATGCTTGGATTGACCTCAAATTTTTTTTACAAACTAAACAACATACAAAAATGATTGTAACAAGATATCAGAATTTTTTGCCACCTCTAACCATATTATTATTTTTTTAATATTTAATAATAAAATATTCATAAAATATTATTGGTTGTTTAAAAAATTATGAAACTTGTGTTGCACACTACTTTGAGTGTCCTAATCATAGTCCAATCAC
>NW_028325922.1:0-1018 GCF_027475165.1 Benincasa hispida | reverse complement strand
TCTACCTCATCGTTTAGCTCCTCGCATTGCTACATAATCGTCCAGTGCCCGCCTACCTCATCGTTTAGCTCCCCGCATTGCTACACGATCGCCTACCTCATTTTTTAGCTCCCTACATTGCTACACGATCGTCCAACGCCCGCCTACACGATCGCCTACCTCATCATTTAGCGCCGCTCACTTACTAGACGATCATCTACCTCATCGTGTAGCACTGCTCATTTGCTACACGATTGTCCACCCAATGCCTTACGCTCAACATTTCGCTTTCACTGCTCTTGCTCACACATACCCAATGCATGAGCAACTCTTGGCAACGCCTCTTGCCAATACTTCAACAAATGTATCATATACAACAAAATCATTAATTAAATCGAATTTCAAAGGTCATAGACACATAAAAAGGCCCACATCTAGGAGTAGAGAGACATATTGAAGTGAAACCACAGCTGGCTTTCAATGAGACATTTACACAAACAGTTGAGAGGTGTAAACATAAGAACAAAAATTGCTGTGAGTTTAAGAGAGGAAAGAGAAGAAAAACATACTGATTTGGACGGCAGCACGGTTGACAAAGGTGAACGGCGGCTGATCTAGAGACACGCAAGGAGGAAAAATCGAACGACAAATGACGGCAAGGGAAAATCGAATGATGAACGGTGGCATACACCACGTGGGAATATGAACTTCAGATCTGGAGACACATGATTAGCATATCAAGTTTGGATTCTTATTTATCAAACAGAGAGTATAACAGAAAAATAACTAAAGAGGGAGCAGCAGACTGGGCTGTGGTGCTTCGATAGAACGAGCTTCACCCACGATCAGATCTGGGTTGGCTGTGGTGCTTCGATGGAACGAGCAGCAAATCCAGGCGACTGGGTACGGCGGCACGGGTTGCATGACGAACAGACCTACGTGAAAGCCAGATCTACACCACGACAGACTCTTCACCCACGATCGACGGATGAATGGCAAGGGTTTGCAAGAGAGAAGTGAGAAAGAAGAGGGTCTGAAG
>NW_028325921.1:0-32637 GCF_027475165.1 Benincasa hispida | reverse complement strand
GATGAACTAGCTCTATCTGTAGCGTTTTTAAAATTTTCATTCAATACTAGTCTACTGCGAGAATGATGACTTTTTATGTGGTCTTCCTCTAAGAATGTAGCATTTGTCGATACAAATACCTTATTCTCTTGAGGATCGTAAAATAGACCACCTTTTGTTTCATTTGGATAACCTACAAATAGGCATAGTTTTGAACAACATTCCAATTTTTTAGGATTTTGCACCAACACATATGTCGGGCATCCCCAAATTCTAAAGTGACGTAAACTGCCTTTACGCCCTTTCCATAGCTCATAAGGTGTTTCTGAAACACTTTTAGAGGGAACGTTATTCAAAATATAGACAGTAGTCTCTAATGCATGTCCCCAAAAGGAATCAGGTAACTCAGCAAAGCTCATCATTAAGCGAACCATGTCCAACAAGGTTCTGTTTCTTCTTTCAGATACACCGTTATGTAGAGGCATATTAGGAGCGGAGAGTTGTGACTTGATTCCGTGTTCTATCATATAGTCCTGGAATCTTAAGTCCATGTACTCCCCACCTCGATTTGATCGTAGTGTCTTAATTGTTTTACCTAACTGGTTCTCAACCTCAGCCTTATATTCTTTGAACTTTTCAAAAGAATCAGACTTGTGATGCATTAGGTAAATATGACCATACCTTGAATAATCATCAATAAAACTGATAAAATATTCATACGCACCTCGAGCTTTGACATTCATCGGTCCACAGAGGTCCGAATGTACGAGCTCTAAAGGTATTGTGGCTTTGAGACCTTTTCCAGTAAAAGATCTCTTAGTCATTTTTCCATCAAGGCAAGACTCACATGGAGGTAAAGAATTGTCTTCTAACTGATTTAGTAGTCCATTCTTAACCAATCTCTCAATCCTATTGAGATTTATGTGACCAAGTCTTAAGTGCCATAGATAGGTATTAGAAGAAACTTTTTGTCTTTTATTCTGAGTTTCGACTGTTCTAAACATCTCAGTATTTAAGACAAATTTTGCTTTAGTTGGTCTTAACTTATATAAGTTGTTTTCAAGTATAGCAGAACAAATTTGAATACCTTTGCTGAAAATTCATTAACTTCAAAAGATATTTTATACATTTGTTCCATAATACAAGCGATAGATATTAAATTCCTCTTTATAAGAAGTGCATACAAAACATCTTTAAGTATGATATATCTATCGTTGAAAAACAACTTCAAGTCTCCCACTACTTCGGCCTAGACAACCTCTCCTGTTCCAACCTTGAGGGTGATCTCGCCTTCTTCAATCTTTTTTCAGGAACTAGTTTCCCCGAAAAGAGAAGCAAATATTTGTAGTGGCTCCTGAATCCAATATCCAGGTTGAGGTATCATCCTCCACTAAACAAGTCTCAGCAACTAGTAAATCATATTTACATTGTGCTTCTTTCAGGCAGGGGCCTGAGGACATTCCTCAGTTAAGACAAATCTCAACCATCTATTACTAGTGTTGAATTCATATTGTTTTTACATGTTGCGTAACTACTGTCGTTTAATTTCTCGGAAGCTAAGATTTGATCTAAAGAGCTAGTCATGCTGAAAAGAAAAATATATCATTTTTTAGTAAAACATTAATTTGTTAAATTCAATCAAGTTTAGCAAAAAAACTAATAATATACCCTTAATCATTATATTTTACAACGATATTTCAATGGTTTAAAATAACCTCCACCGAGGGGTGATCGACTATTCCTCCATTGAACCAAGACTATCTTGACTAGATACTATCACTAGAATAATTCCTATTCCTATAGCAGCTCAGTTATCGCTACTTTGGTCAAGAATTTACTAAAACTTAGTAATTTTCATAAGTGTGACCCTCCATTTTTAGACCTCAAATATCAGAATCAATATGCTCCTAAAGTTGGAAAGACAAGAATGAAAACGGACTTGAGAGACCCAATCTACTTATAGAGTTCGCGGAGTTCCGAATCCTATAATATAGCCCTCCAATTGGTAAGGTCGCTCCAGGGCAGACATGCAGGCGCATTATAGAATCTCACGTTGCGACCTAATGGAAGAGACCGTAGACTGTGTTGACACACTTCCTTCTCCCACTTACTATGAAAAACTTCCCCTATTCACCTTGGTATTGACTCATGCAAACACTTTCCGAATGGAGTCCGCTCCCAGGGCAGCCCAAAGTCAAGCATGAATCTCACGGTGTGAACTCTTAAGGACGTTAGAACTAAAAGTACATTACTTCTCTCCAATTGAAGTGTTCTAGATGGTTAGGGCATAAAATACTTAGCGATAAATTTCGGCTAACTAAACATATCCTATGTCTAGGTGATTCATCCGAGTATAACTTTTATACTGGATTTTTAACCTATGATGTCTAGGTGATAAACAAATTTTATTACCTCACACTACTCACGCATGCTCATAAAACTGATTTAGCCTAACTCAGACGCCGACTCAATCTCCAGGTAGTAAGTGTTCCGTGAACTTTCAACTTAAAAACCTTCAACCTTTGTCATCTTATCTGACTTTTTGCCAAGATCTTGCCGAGTGAGTTTTCTTGTAACTTCGGTTTTACAAAATATCAACCTATTTTCTATGAAAATTAGGATTGTTCGATGGTTAACCCTAAATGAGCCTGCATCTTAACTTTTTTTATAGATTTTAGAAGTCTAGGTTATTTTATAACAATTATAAAATAAATTATAACAATTATAACCCTAGAGCATTCATCTATAACATGCTTCCTTCAATCAAACATGCTTTAATATACCACTTATATTAAAACTAAGCATGCATAGTATATATTTTATAACACTTATAAGATATAACAAATGCATGTCACATGCTTTTCCTATGGTGGGTTTTAAAACTATATGGCATACTATATGCACACATAATCAAAGAATATTATACATCACATGCATAATAGGTAAACAACACTAAAGTGGACCGATTTTGGCATTACAAACAAATAATTAATTTATTACAAAATTCAGCAACTAGCTTCCCTGAACCGGCTTCAAACACTTTGAACCATCAGGAACCGCTCAGAAAAAACTCGAACCGGCCACAAAAAGCCAGAAACCAAGCTGAACCAGTCAAATCGACTCAACTAGGTCAAACAAACCGGTCCAGACCATCTGAACCGGCTGGTCAACGCATGCTAGGGCAGTCAACAGAGGCGTGGGTGCGCAGGTCGCGGAGTAGGTCTCGGGCAGGCGAGCGAACTGGCGGGCGAGACTGCAGGAAGCGGAGCGGATGAGCGGGTCAGATCCGGGTGGGCAGGCATGCGAAGCCAGGCGTGCGTGCGAGCTTCTCTGAACCAGGTCGGGTCTGGGCAAGGAGTCGGGTCTGGGAGCTTGCTCTCGGGTCTGGAAGCTAATTCGGGTCTGTAAGCCATTTTTTCCTCCATTTTTGCTGTTGTTCTCTCTCCCGGAATCAAGAAATTACAACCTAATTTCAACTCTAATGACTCCAACAAATTTACAGACCCTTTTTCACACATTAATGCTCATAAAATGGCGAGCAATTACAAATTTCCACAAGAAATTTAAAGAGAAAAATGCCAAAATCATAATAAACCCACTTTAGTCCCCATTTCATTCAACACTTGAATAGATAGGAAAAAAACACCCACCAAAAGCAATTGAGAGTAATTCTAGCATGTTCTAATACCACATGATGGAACACGAGACATACGCAGTGGAATTATGATCTAATTACACTCTAATTGGTCTTAAATTAAAGGAAATAAGCATGCATCATGAAAGAAAAAACAGTGAATTAAAAGTGTAGAGATGCTACCTTTGAAGCTCCCGAAAGCCGCTTCTCCTCGTTGAATCTCGACCCGAACTCTTTTGGACCACCACTAGAGTTAACCTACTATTCTCTGGACTCAGAACCGAATTGTGAGACCCGGTGGATGAAGAGAACCGTGAGAGAGAAAAGAGATGAAAATAAGGAATGGAATTTTGAGTAGGTTTGGGTGTTTCCTTTTTTTTTCTTCACAAAGTTATAATTTTCCAGTCCAAATATCAGAAAACTAATTTTCTAATGGCAAAATTTTTTTTAGCTATATTGAAGAGCCCACTTTATAGAAAAAAGGCATGCAACAATTGCATGAAAAAACTTCACAAAAACCCAACACCTAGAATCCACTCACTTAGTGGGCTTAATGTCTCCACTATAAGCCAACATCTAGCCCATTATTTTGTTAGTGGAATTATTCACAAAAGTTTGGATTTTCCCACTAACTATAGTCAAAGGGCAAAATAGTCATTTGGTCAAAGTCAAACTTTGACCAAAAAGTCAACATTTTGTGTTTGCGATCATTATAAGTCAACATCCGCATTCATTTTCTCGAAAATTAAATCATGAATATAAGGTCAGTCAAAGTTTTGACTTTTCAAAGTCAAAAATCAACTCTTTGACTTTTTACAACTTTGACCATTTCCATCATTTTCGAGCTTCTGAATATGAACGTATTCATATTCTTGATATTTAAAACACATTTAAATATTAAAGCTGTATCTCTAAGCTAAAAAAGACCCGACCATTATATCACATATACTTGTCAGTTTCTCTCTCTCTACCTAATTCGAACAATTCAAATTATTCTATCATACTGTTCTAAGTTTATTCCATATGAGCTAGTAGGGAAACCTAATGGACCTATAGATCATGGGCTCCAACGATCCAAGATTAGTTAGCTAAACTCTTTAAACGGAGCTAATCAACATTCGTTAGCTAACGGGTCATTCCACTAAAGTCCCGTAGTTGCACTCCCCTCACTATAGATATATTTGTGTCCATTTGATATAACCATGATGAGTAAGTTAATCCTTCACAGGTTGTTCGTAATCTCGGTTGGGTCATAAAAACTGTTTTACCCCCAAGACTACATCTTGTTCCTTAAGTTCCACTGATCCTCTAATGAACAATTGGTTTAAGGTCCAACCTATAAACCGAACCCCTCTCGGGCCAAGGAGAGGGTGGGACCCCTTGTTCAAGACCTGGATTCAGTACTAAAGGGAACAACCTATCTACTATCCCTATAACGGGTAGGAGTGAATTCCGTCTTGCACCTTATGTTCCCAGCTATCCACCCGATCTTACCCCTAAAATGGGAGGCTTATTGGGCTAGCGATGATGAGCTGCCCTCATCTATGTAGATCTAAGGATAATTCCGAGTGATTAAGAGTTCATAGTTAGCTCAGGATTAAGATTAAGTTACCTAAGTCATCAATTAACGAAATAGTCAGTTTTATACATAAAACGGCATTTAGAACGTAAAAAGTGACTTTTTCATGGTTCAGTCTTATGCAAACTCATTGCATAGGATGCCCCCACTCACATATCTCTATATGAACGATTCAGGATCACATCATTTGTACTAACTACAAAGTGGGCCGCATCCATAGTGTCCCCAGAATAAGGCGCCCAACCTTATTCATATACTATAGACCATTTTGGCTATATATTTGAACTTGATCCACATTTATATCACTACATAAAGTTCAAATTACATTAAATAGACTCGAAACCTTAGTTTATTGGATTCAAGATTACAATTTCAATAACAACTTTATCGAAAAACAAAACAGAATATATTTATTAATTTACAAACTACGAGTTTTAAGACCTAAAATCCAACACGTACATCACTCCGGTGACCGGCTCATCATCAACAGGTAACCCCAACAACACGTCTATGTCTTGTAAAGTGATAGTGCACTCTCCAACAGACATATGGAATGTATGTGTCTCAAGCCTCCATCTCTCGACCAAGGCTGTGATCAGATACCAGTTCGACTAAATAAATCCTAATATGGTAACCCCATAGAATCCAGATGTGCACAATAGCAGTAGTATTCGTAGGTGGAGTGGGATAGTGCGCTGGAGAACTGCCTCTTGATGCCTGCAAGATATTTCTCCAGTAGTACGATCTCGCCATACAACAGATGATCGATGAATGGACTGGTCGTACAAAACATCGAGATCAACAGGTCCTAGGTTTAAAGCCATGATCTGAAATATATATATATATATATATATATTTATTTATTTATTTATTTCTCAATTAAAAATATATTTGTTTCTCAATTAGAAGAATAATGTACAACTTAATTAGAAGAATAATGTACAACTTAATTAGAAGAATAATGTACAACTTAATTAGAAGAATAATGTACAAATTAATTACAAGAATAATGTACAAGTTAATTAAAAGAATAATGTACAAGTTAATTAGAAGAATAATGTACAAGTTAATTAGAAGAATAATGTACAACTTAATTAAAAGAATAATGTACAACTTAATTAAAATAATAATGTACAACTTTATAATAAAAAAATTGAATATACAATAAATTATTTACTTTCCATATATATATATATATATATATATATATATATATACATGACCTATGAGAAAAAAAAGCTAGTTGTAACAACCCAAATTTGTATGCATACACTACAGGAAATTAAATGTCAAATGTTAAGCAGGACGAAATTTTATTTAAAGGGGTGGTAAATGTAATACCCTAACCCTAATTTAGAAAGCAGGAAAACAAATAAAATATATAATTAAGAATGAAAAATATATAAATTTAATAGGAGAATCGGGTGGAAATTTAGAATTGGAAAAAAAAATAAGAAATTTATTAATTATCCAAAAATAATGAATAAGGGGGCAGAATCAGGGAAGATTAATTAGAAGTTGGACGCTAGCTAATTCAGGAAACAAAGGGCAGTAGATAACTTTTTGTCTGGGTACTGCTCGTTGGAAGAATTGGAGGTGAATTAATTGCCCATATACTCTTAAAATTTGAAAGAGTTAAAAAGGGGAAGTGGAATCCAAAAGCAGTGAAGGCAACCTACGCGTGAAAACTAGCGAGATTGGAGAGAAAATTGGAGAGAGCGAGATTGAAGAGAAAATTGGAAAGAGCGAGAGTGGAAAGAGCGAGATTCTCAGCGAGACAGTGGGAGAGAGCGGGAGCGGGAGCGAGAGTCACAAGAGCCAAACCATCGAGAAAGCTGGAGAGAGCGAGATTCTGAGAACAGAGAGAGGGAGATTGAAGAGAAAATTGGAGAGCGAGTTTCCCAGTGAGAAAGCTGGAGAAAGCGAGATTTGGACAGAAGCGTGGATTATGCGTTGAATTTGGCCACGATCTTATAGATTATACATGGAGAACCCTAAAATTGAATACAAACAAAGGTTGATGACGTAAGGGCAAACGTTAGCAAAAATTAGGTGTCTTATTAAGAGAAATTCTTAAACCTAGGTAATTTTAAAGAAGCCATGTGTAGAATGAGTTGTCACACAGAGAAGAGCTAGAAACGGCTATAAATAGGAGGCTTTAGGCTGGAAGTTAAACGGGTTCTCAAAGAAAACTCAGTAGTAAAAATCGTGTGAAAAGGGTGAAGTAATTCTATTAGTTAGAATGAGGAAACGCATGAGAGGTGCTGCCCAAATTTTCTTCTAATTTAAGAGGGAAAGCTCTACTAATTAAACCATAAGGAATAATAAGGAATAACTAGGATCGCAGTCAAGGTAAGTAGTTTATCTCACCCTCTCTTTAAGTGTTTTATGGTAGTGTACCTTTAATATGTTGCATAATTATGTTATTGTTATGTTGCATTACATGTTTAAAATACGTTTATCGACAAGGGACCTCATGCATTATGTTTATTCATAAGATTAAATTTTAATTAGATAAAGGTTATACTTCTAGGGCTCGCAGGGCATGTATGATTGCACCCCTCTAGACCCAATTCTATGTCAAGTTTATGCTAGAAACTAACAGGGTATGTATGGTTGCACCTCTCTAATTCCCCCCCAAAAGAGAGACGTTACGTTTATGTTAACTAAAGAGAGAGAGAAGAGAACCGACGCCATCCCCTCGCCGCTATCCCAGAAGTAGAGACGAGGCCTACTGACTGCATGACCCGCTAATCATCAGATGAGTTAGTTTCCGACTAAGTCCTCATCTTCCTATCAGGGCGAAGAAATTTACGTTAGAAGCATAACCACACCATATGTTATTATATGTTTTCGGTCTCAATCATATGTTTTCAGAACATGTCGCATGTGATTGTGCATTTGGTCACTACCCAATATGAGAATTACTTACTGGGTATATTATATACTCATCCTATTTTTACAGACTTTGTAGGTAAAGACACAGCGTAGGTGGCAAAACTGGTCGTCGCTCAAATAGCCAACCAACAAACTCACTATTATAGGCATATGCATTTTTGTATCACTACGTTAGTGTTTTATGGATCCTGGTGTTTTGTAAAATAAAATTTTTATATAGTTTTCTACCTAATTAATAAAATCTTAGATATGTTCTTTTCAGATTTTTACCAAAACTCATCTCATAATAGAAAAGTCTAAGCATGCATGTTGTAACGATCGGACCATAATATGTAAGGATTCGGTCGTTACAGGTTGGTATCAGAGCATTTGAGCCAATTAGGCTCTATTAATTAGAAGAGTCATGGTGTTTGATGGTTCGGCCTGTTAAGTGATGCCCACAGTTGTGCCAAATACGCTGATAAGTGGAATTTTCAAACAAGTAATTTAGTAAATAATTTAATAAACATAAGGCATGAGTTAAAAAAAATATATATAATAAATAAAATTAGGTCGCTTCCTTATTATGAAAATAAAATGTGGGTACCATATGCCACCACAAAGGGCTCCAACACGACGAGGCAGACCTGAAGTGAATCCACAAGGGATAAAAATCAAGGACATGGACAGACGCCTTACGTGTTACTTACACTAGAGGCGCTATAAATACTAATACAAAATATGAGTAATGGAAACACAACCTCGTCCACAACACCAATAACAAATGATACAAATGACTCGAAGATCATTTGAGAATTCAGGAAGTTCAATCCTTCAACATTTGATAGATCATCTGTGGATTCAATTATAGTAGAGAATTGGATAACAGAAATAGAAACTATTTTCCACCATATGAACATCCCAGAAGAACAGAAAGTAAATTGTGTCACATTCATGTTAAGAGCCGATGCAAAGTTCTGGTGGGAATCCACACAAAGAACAGTCAAAGGTACAGTCTCATGGCAGCAATTCAATCAGGCTTTTTACAACAAGTATTTCCCTTTGACAGTGAGATATCAAAAGGAAGTGGAATTTCTTAATCTTTGTCAAGAGAACATGTCGGTGGCAGAGTATGAACGAAAATTTGATCGCTTGTCTCACTTTGTTCCTCGACTAGTGGACACAGAAGAGAAGAAGGTGGAAAGGTTTATTTGGGGATTAAGAGAAGGCATTCGAGGTATTGTTACTGCTTTCCGACACAAATAGTATGTCCTTACCCTCGAGTCGGCCTTACTCATGGAAGTAGATCTTGCTGCCAAAAACTCAACTTCGGAACGAGGATTCATGCCAAATCAAAAGAGGAAATTCACCCAACAAGGCTTCCAACGTTCACTACAGCAAGCAAAAATTTCCCAAAGCACTCAGGGCATACAGTCACAATAGGAGAGCCGAACATTCACATATTCTAAGTGTAGAAATTGTGGAAAACACCATCAGGGGCAATGTTTTCGGAACCTAAGGGTGTGTTTCAACTGCGGCCAGACGGGTCATTATGCAAGGGCTTGCTCAAAGTTCATCAACCAATTATCAACTATCCAGACCACCCAGCCTACTAGTAACAAGGTTACCCAACAACAGAAAGGACTGGTGTTTGCTGTTACACGTCAAGAGGCAGAGGATCAAGATGCAGTGGTTACAGGTACATTACCCATCCTCGGGTATTATGCCTTCACTTTATTTGATTCGGGCTCTAGTCATTCATTCATCTCTACAACATTTGCACAACATGCTCAATTAACATCAAAGCCCTTAGGCTACATTCTATCCGTAGCTACTCCTACCGGAGTATCTATGTTGGCCCACTCAGTAGTAGAAAACTGTGAATTGTCAGTATCAGGACATAAACTAGGGGTGACTCTTATCATCCTAGACATAAGTGATTTTGACATAATATTAGGTATGGATTGGTTAGCACAAAACTATGCAAGCATAGATTGCCATAATAAAGAGGACATATTCACCTTTCCAACAGGAACCAAGTTAAAGTTTAAGAGTTCTAATACACAATCAGCCCCAAGAATAATTTCAGCCTTAAAAACTAAACATTTGCTCAACCATGGGGCTTGGGCATATTTAGCAAGTGTACTGGAGTTACGAAACCAAACTGATGAAAGTAAGGCCATTCCTGTAATAAGAGAATTTGAAGATGTATTCCCAGAAGAGCTACCGGGTTTACCACCGAGTCGAGAAATAGAATTTTGTATAGATCTAGTTCCTGGAGTTGAACCAATATCTAAAGCACCATACAGAATGGCACCTGTAAAAAAAGAACTCAAAATACAATTACAAGAATTGTTAGATAAGGGATTTATACGCCCTAGCGTGTCTCCATGGGGAGCACCTGTCTTATTTATTAAGAAAAAGGATGGATCAATGCGTTTATGTATAGATTATCGGGAGTTGAATAAGTTGACAATAAAGAATAAGTACCCACTCCCACGCATTGATGACCTATTTGACCAATTACAAAGAGCCTCAGTATTCTCCAAAATAGATTTACGATCTGGATATCATCAACTACGAATCAAGGAGTCTGATATATCCAAGACTGCTTTCCGGACAAGATATGGGCATTATGAATTCGTTGTGATGCCCTTTGGATTAACGAATGCCCCAGCAGCCTTCATGGGCTTGATGAATAGAATTTTTAAGGACTATCTTGATAACTTCATGATCATATTTATAGATGATATTTTGGTCTATTCCAAGTCTGAGGCAGAACATGAAAAACATCTTAGGGACGTCCTTTCCATATCAAGAAATGAAAAGATATATGCCAAATTCTCTAAGTGTGAGTTTTGGATGCGACAAGTCGCGTACCTAGAGCATATCGTAAAGAAAGAAGGAATTTCAGTGTATCCTGCTAAGATTGAAACAGTTAGCAAGTGGCCTCGCCCAACAACAGTCAGCGAAGTACAAAGCTTCCTTGGATTAGCAGGATATTATAGACGATTGGTGAAGAATTTCTCAAGTATAGCATTACCCTTAACTAACCTCACCAAGAAGAATAATCCTTTTGTCTGGAATCAAGCATATGAGCAAAGCTTCCAAGAACTAAAAGAAAATTGACCGCAGCCTCTATTCTCACTATACCTAACGGATCAGGGGGTTAACTGTGTACAGTGGCGCATCAAAGAAAGGGCTTGGTTGTGTATTGATGCAACACAAAAAGGCAATAGCATATGCTTCAAGACAACTAAAACCTTATGAACAAAATTATCCCGTTCATGAGTTGGAGTTAGCTGCCGTAGTCTTTGCCTTAAAGATATGAAGACATTACTTATACGGGGAAAAGATTCAAATTTATACAGATCATAAAAGCCTTAAGTATTTATTTACCCAGAAAGAGTTAAAGATGAGGCAACGAAGATGGTTAGAATTAGTCAAAGATTATGATTGTGAGATCCTCTATCATCTAGGAAAAGCTAACATTGTTGTTGATGCTCTTAGCAGAAAGTCAGCTCATATAGCAGCCCTAAGTACCATCTCCAAATACATAATGGATGATCTTGAAAGAGCTGAGATCTCAATAATACCCGAAACCTTCACAACTCAAATAGCACAGTTAATTGCAAGACCTGCATTAAGGAAAAAAATAGCTGATGCACAACAAATAGATAAATACCTAAACAAACAACTGCACTCAGAGAATGGAGAAACCAATCAATTCTCTACAGCCCCAGACTCTGCACTCCTCCATCATGGATGTCTATGTGTACCAGATGATGAAGAAATCAAGAAAGAACTATTGAAGGAAGCTCATGAATCATTCTTTTCAATACATCCTGGGAGTACCAAAATGTATCAAGACTTGAAAGCACATTACTGGTAGTGTAACATGAAAAAGGATATAGCCGACTATGTAAGTAAATGTTTGGTTTGTCAATAGGTGAAAGCTCTACGGCAACGACGACAAGGACTCCTCCAGCCTCTAAATGTTCAAGAATGGAAATGGTAGCATATTTCTATGGACTTCATCTCAGGACTCTCGAGAACTGTTAAAGGCCACAACATGATTTGGGTGATTATAGATCGACTCACCAAATCGGCCCATTTCCTACCATGCAAGACTACTCACACTACGGAAGCACTAGCTCAAATGTGCTTAAAAGAGGTCATCCGGTTACATGGAATCCCAGTATCAATTATTTCAGATCGAGACCCTCGTTTCGTCACCAAGTTCTGGAAAAGTTTGTGGAAAGAAATTGGTACACAGCTAAATTTCAGCACAGCCTTCCATCCACAAACTGATGGCCAAACAGAACAAGTTAATCAAATCCTAGAAGACATGTTGAGGGCATGTACTTTGGATTTTACTGGAGCATGGGATTCGCAGATACATCTTATAGAATTTTCTTATAATAATAGTTATCAGGCGAAAATTGGTATGGCTCCCTTCGAAGCCTTATACGGAAAGAAATGCAGATCCCCTGTACACTGGGATGAAGTTGGGAAGCGAACACTACTAGGACCTGAATTAGTGCAACAAATGTCAGATTCAATTAAGCTAATTTGGGAAAGAATGTGAATAACTCAAAGCAGACAGAAGAGTTATGTTGATAACCATTGAAAAGAGTTGGAATTCAAAGTAGGAGATCACGTATTTCTAAAGGTAGCACCAATGAAAAGCATTATGCATTTCAGACGAAAAGGTAAACTTAGCCCCCGCTTTATTGGACCCTTTGAAATATTAGAACGTATTGGCCAAGCAGCTTATCGATTAGCATTACCACCCACCCTTTATACAATACATAATGTCTTTCATGTATCGATTCTTCGAAAATACGTGTTTGACCCATCACATGTAGTAAATTATGAACCTCTACAAATAAGTGAAAACTTGGAATATGAAGAGACTCCAGTTTGCATCCTAGCAAGAGAAAAGAAGTCACTTCGTAATCGGAAAATAAGTTTAGTGAAGGTTCTCTGGAGAAATCAGCAAGTAGAAGAAGCTACATGGGAACGAGAAGAAGAGATGAAAGTCAAAGACCCTTATCTGTTTAAGAACCAAGAAAATTTCGGGGACAAAAGTTCTTAAGGGGGGAAGAATGTAACAACCCAAATTTGTACGCATACACTACAGGAAATTAAATGTCAAATGTTAAGCAGGACGAAATTTTATTTAAAGGGGTGGTAAATGTAATACCCTAACCCTAATTTAGAAAACAAGAAAACAAATAAAATATATAATTAAGAATGAAAAATATATAAGTTTAATAGGAAAATCGGGTGGAAATTTAGAATTGGAAAAAAAAATAAGAAATTTATTAATTATCCAAAAATAATGAATAAGAGGGCAGAATCAGGGAGGATTAATTAGAAGTTGGACGCTAGCTAATTCAGAAGACAAAAGGCAGTAGATAACTTTTTGTTTAGACACTACTCATTGGAAGAATTGGAGGTGAATTAATTGCCTATATACTCTTAAAATTTGAAAGAGTTAAAAAGAGGAAGTGGAATCCACAAGCAGTGAAGGCAATCCACGCGTGAAAACTAGCGAGATTGGAGAGAAAATTGGAGAGAGCGAGAGTGGAGAGAAAATTGGAGAGAGCGAGATTCTCAGCGAGACAGTGGGAGAGAGCGAGAGTCACGAGAGCCAAACCAACAAGAAAGCTGGAGAGAGCGAGATTTTGAGAACATAGAGAGAGAGAGATTGAAGAGAAAATTGGAGAGCGAGTTTCCCAGCGAGAAAGCTGGAGAGAGCGAGATTTGAACAGAAGCGTGGATTATACGTTGAATTTGGCCACGATCTTATAGATTATACATGGAGAACCCTAAAATTGAATACAAACAAAGGTTGATGACGTAAGGGTAAACGTTACCAAAAATTAGGTGTCTTATTAAGAGAAATTCTTAAACCTAAGTAATTTTAAAGAAGCCATGTGTAGGATGAATTGTCACACAGAGAATAGCTAGAAATGGCTATAAATAGGAGGCTTTTAGACTGGAAGTTAAACGAATTATCAAACAAAATTCAGTAGTAAAAATCATGTGAAAAGGGTGAAGTAATTCTGTTAGTTAGAAGGAGGAAACGCAAAGGAGGTGCTACCCAAATTTCCTTCTAATTTAAGAGGGAAAGCTCTACTGATTAAACCATAAGGAATAATAAGGAATAACAAGGACCGCAGTCAAGGTAAGTAGTTTATCTCACCCTCTCTTTAAGTGTTTCATGGTAGTGTACCTTTAATATGTTGCATAATTATGTTATTGTTATGTTGCATTACATGTTTAAAATACATTTATCGACAAGGGACCTCATGCATTATGTTTGTTCATAAGATTAAATTTTAATTAGATAAAGATTATGCTTCTAGGGCTAGCAGGGCATGTATGGTTACACCCCTCTAGACCCAATTCTATGTCAAGTTTATGCTAGGGACTAACAGGGTATGTATGGTTGCACCCCTCTAATCCAATCTTACGTTTATGTTAATGGTTGATGTTGGATGCGACTCTGGCCCTACTGACTGCATGACCCGCTAATCATCAGATGGGTTAGTTTCCGCCTAAGTCCTCATCTTCCTATCAGGGCGGAGAAATTTACGTTAGAAGCATAACCGACCACCACATGTTATTATATGTTTTCGGTCCCAATCATATGTTTTTAAGACATGTTGCATGTGATTGTGCATTTGGTCATTACCCTATGTGAGAACTACTTACTGGGTATATTATATACTCATCCTATTTTTATAGACTTTGTAGGTAAGGACACAGCGTAGGTGGCAGTACTGGACGTCGCCCAAATGGCCAACCATCAAACTCACTATTATAGGCATATGCATTTTTGTATCACTACACTAATGTTTTATGGATCCTGGTATTTTGTAAAATAAAATTTTTATATAGTTTTCTACCTAATTAATAAAATCTTAGATATGTTCTTTTGAGATTTTTGCCAAAAATCATCTCATGATAGAAATGTGTAAGTATGCATGTCGTAGCGGTTGGATCATAATATGTAAGGATCCGGTCATTACACTAGTAATCATTAATGAAAAAATAACAACAATAACAGAATTTTGAATTGTAAGAGAGAGCGAGATTGAGAGAGAGAGCGAGATTGAGAGAGCAAGATTGAGAGCGAGATGTTCAGAGAGAGCGAGATTGTGAGAGAGAGCAAGATTGAGAGTGAGATTGTAGGAGAGAGCGAGATTGTGAGAGAGAGTGAGATGCATACATTCCATAGATGTTAGAGATTGTTCCATCCTACAATCTCGCTTGCAATCTCACTCTTTCCTACAATCTCGCTTGCAATCTCGCTCTCTCCTACAATCTCGCTTTCAATCTCACAATCTCGCTCATTTTTACAATCTCGCTCTCTCTTACAATCTGCTTCACACACTTATCTTCTTTGAGGGTTGAAGTTTCGACTCATATAAAACTAGTGAGATTTCCTTTTCCCTGTCGAGGGTTGAAGGTTCGACTTATGTATGTCGAAACTTCAACCCTCAACAACCCTTGTTTCCAAGTTTTTCTTTGTTTGTCGAGTTCTCAACATTCGACCTTTACAATAGTCGAATCCTCAACCCTCGACTTCTAACCTCGAACTCTCAAAACAATAATATTTCTCTAATAAGTTTCAAAACAACAATGTTTCTCTAATAAGTTTTGAAAACAACAATATTAATATTAAAGGTCCTAGATTTACATGTTTTCTTCTTATTTTTGGTATCTAAATTTATCAATATTCTCCTACTTTTTGTCTGCGTGATATTTTTTAATTAAAGGTTTTTTTTAATTGGAAAATAAAATGGATGGCTAAGGTTCTTGAGGTTTTTGAATATTGATTGATTAATTACTAATGTATCAAACAATTATTTTTCAAGTTCTTTCTATCATTTTATTTTTCATTTTCTCGTTTGGTTTATTTTTAGGAATTTGATCATGAGTCCTAGAATTAGAAAAATATGATTATGGATGTGAAAAAAATAAGAAAAACATAAGAAAAAAAGAAACTAAAAGAGTTAACTCAATTTCAATGAGAAGTTAAGTTCTTTGTGAATGGATCACGCATTCCAATTGAAAGTACTAATGTTGTTCATGTTGATGATGAAAATTTTTTTAGTGGAAATTGTGATAATTTAAATGATAATGTTGATAACTATGTTAATTTGGATTTAAATGTATGTTGACAATGAGAATCTTTTTACCGAAGTGCTCTATCAGAATACTAATCATATTAATTATAATTACACTAGTCAGGCTGAGAACAATGATGCTTTAAATGTTGAAAATGATGCTGCAAACATGTCTGATATATTTGATCCAAGTGATCTTAGTGCCAAAAGGTTGATCTCTTATTAGCTAAAGGCCGATTTGTTTATATTGAAAAGGTCTAAAAATAAATTGTTAAAGTGTTTTTTCTTCTACGTTGTATACCAAAATATTACAAAATGGGGAAAAATGTACCAGAAGGCTTTGTTATGCAAAAGAGCTTCATCGGTATGTATGATAACCTCGAGGCCAGAGGTTCGTTTCCGACCCTATATGTTGTAAAAAAAAAAAAAGGAAAAAAAGAAAGCTTAATCGATTTTTTTTTTTTTTTTTGTAGTTGTTTTTAGAATGAGCTTTGAAATGGAAAATTAGCTACAGATAGTTTTAATGATCGGACACATGCTAGTACTGTTGGGAATGTCCTAGAACTCGCAGTTCGTGTTAAACATTCTGTTTATCAATAATAATAAATTGTTGATTTTTTATCTTATTATGAAAATCCAATAAACATATTCATGTCTATAGTCTAAATACTGTAACTTTATGTAGTGACATAAACAGGATCAAGCTTAAATGGTCTAATAAGTATATGAATGAAATTGGGTATCTCATCTTGGTAACACTATTGGATGCGACACACACTGTGGTTGTTACAAGAAGTTGTAAAGTGCTACAAATGATGTGATCCACAGATCGTTCATGTTGAGACATGTGAGTTGGGGCATCCTATGCAATGAGTTTGCATATAGACTGGACCATGAAAATAGTCACTTTTTTTTATAACGATTGTTTACTGTTAAAACTGATTATTTCATTTATTAACATAACCTAGGTCAACTCGATCTTAATCCTGAGCTAGCTATGAACTCCTATTTTTTTGGGGTTATCTTTTGATCTATAAATGGTGAGAAGAGTAGTCCAACAACACTGCTCAATAAGCTTCCCATTTTGGGATAAGACCGGATGAATAGCTGGAGACATAGTCTTACAAGATGGAATTTACTCCTACCCAATTTAGGGTTAGCAAATAGGTTATTCTCTTAAGTACTTATTCCAGGTCTTGAACAATCGGGGCCTCGCCTTCTTTTGATAGAAAAAGGACTTGATTCATAGTTGTAATGAATCAGAATTGTTCATTAGAGGGTCAATAGGAACTTAAGGAGCAAAATGTATTCACAGGGGTAAAACGGTTATCTTAACCCAACTGTGATTACGAACAACCTGTGAAGGATCGACTTACTGATTATGGTTATATTAAGTGGACATAATATATCTACAGTGAGAGGAGTTCAACCATGGGTTATAGTGAAGTGACCCATTAGTTAATGAATAGGGCTTAGATCGGTCTAATGAGTTTAGCCGATTAATCTCAGATCGTTGGAGCCCGTGATCTGTAGGTTCGCGAACCTACAGATCGGTCTGATAAGTTTAGTCAATTAATCTCTGATCGTTGGAGCCCATGATCTGTAGGTTCGCGAGATCCCCTACTAGCTCGTAAATGGTTAAAACGAGCTAGTAAGGGGATCTCGCGAACCTACAGATCGGTCTAATGAGTTTAGCCGATTAATCTCAGATCGAGCCCATGATCTATAGGTTCGCGAGATCCCCTACTAGCTCGTAAATGGTTAAGCTTTAGAGTAGCTTGAAAAATTAACTTGAAACGTTCAAATTAAAATTAAACGGAATAGGAGAATATATATTTAAATATGATTTAAATATATGAAGATGGATTTGTGCAAAAATTAATTTAATATTTGATTTTAAATTAATTTATGAAATTAATTTTAGAAAATTAAATTTTCAATTTTGAAATCAAAATTGAATTTTGAAATTGGTTTTGATTTTAAAGAAAAAATGGAATTTTGAAATATATGCACAAAATGGAATTTCAAGGATTTGTATTATCATCTTCTTCATGCTCACACAAAACCCATTTTCTCTTCTTCATTAACTCCAAGCATGAGCTGCAAGCATGCAGAATTCTTCTTTGCATGTTCACCTGCAATAAATAAAGAAGAATGAAGTGATTTTGAGGCATGCATTCTACAGAAATTTGAGAGAAAATTTCAGCTGAAAAATGTTCTTCGAGTGAGTGTTGTTGTGAGCTTCTCCTTGTGTTTACATTGCTTCAAGTTGTTCTTGAGTCCCACAACTCTGTCTAAAGCTCCAAGAGGATAGTGAGGAAGGTCTTGAGGTGGTTCACAGTGATCTTTGGAGAAGACTGCTACTAATTGATCGAGATCTTGAAGAGTTCTACAAAGGTATAATCTAAAACCCGCTTATTTAGATGAACATGCTTAGTTTCTGCGAAAATTAGTAAATTTGAATGCTTATTAATCCTTGTTACTTCCGTTGCATGTTATTACACTCTTAGAAGTACAAGACTCAAGGAACATGGGAATAGTATGGATCATCTTAAAAATATGACAATTTGATATGATTTGCATCTTAAATTCCAAAAGAATGAGACAATTGACAAAGTAGTACCAGAGCAACTTGAAAAAGAAAAGGATTGTTGGAAAAATGAAAAAGAAAAGGATTGTTGGAAAAATGTATTGTTTAGAATTATTTTTGCTGCGAAATACCTTACAATTTTGTGGTACTAGTGACAGATTATATATATATATAATGGAAATTGAAGTTGTTGAATACCTATACGCGCTCTACAATGTCACAGAAAAACCTTGGGTTGACATTGATAATAATTGAGAATGATATTTTTGATAGAGTTGACTATAAAGAGTTGACTGACGATTTTGCTTCAAAGAAAGTTGTTTAATGACATTTTTTAAATAAAATATCACTATTATATAGTTGTTTGATGACATTTTCTTAATTTCATATATTTTGTTTTTATATTAATATTACTATTAATCTCGAGATTAGAGATTTAATTTTCTATCCAATTGATTCAAAATCTTGAGTTGATGAGTTATGATAAATTTAATTATATAAATACTTTATTGATATATAATACGTACTAGCGATAAAAAAAAGGGGGGGTCTGTAGTTCAAATAACAATAAGGGTGTTCGTGAGTTGTTGAAGTACTTTAAATATGTGGGTTGGGTTGATTCGGGTTACTCAGTTATTTATTTACATTTTGTTCTAAAAATGAGTAAAATGTTAATATGTAGAAATTTTATTTAATTATTTTTTTTATATTGAATTAAGATTAACGACTCAATTTCAATTTATATAATATAAATTTTCTTTTCAAAGTACGAAAAAAAACTTTTTTTTATGAGTTTTTAGAGGATAAATTATCTAAAAAATAATCAAATTAAATAAAACAAAAAAAATTATATATGCGATTTGAATTGGATTGATCGATTTTTTCGGATCATCGATTTTTTTAACACCCCAAATCACACCATACCATTCTCTATCTAAGGAAAAAAATGTTGACGTATAAATATAGTATGAGGCCAAAAATCATCCCTACGTAAAATTTCGCACTCTCGTTAGACGTTAGCATACACAATTATTATCCAAGTCCCGAAAATTTAGAACAAAGCAATCCCAAAAAGCCACGTGTCCTTAATCATGTTGTGGACACTCTTAATTCGTTGGTTTTTATAATGCCAATTTTTTTACACTGATATCTAAAAGGTCAACATTGTAATGCAGCCTCTCATTCTCATTAATAATAATTATATACACACATATATAAAGTAGCATTGAACTAAGGAAAAATTAAAAGGATATTATACTTTTATAAATTATTTAGGAAAATATTGTTGTTTTTAAACTATTTGTAAAAATATTGTTATTTTAAATAAGTCTGGGGGTTCAAAATTCGACCTAGCGACCTTCTTTTTTTTTTTAGGAAAATATTGTTGTTTTCAAACGGATTCTGTCATCTCAGCAAGTCTGACTAAATAACGAGCTAATGAATCTCCTTCTTTTTGCCGCTAACGAGCTAATGAGCTAATCAAATTCGAAAGCGAGATTATGAGAGACAGCGAGAGTTTGAGAGAGCGAAATTTTGAGCGAGAGCGTGAGCGAGAGCGAGATTTTGATAGAGAGCGAGAATACCGTACAAATTTCTCTTTTTTTTCCCTTTTTAATTATTACACATTCCACCTTCTTCTTTCTAATCCTTTCTTCTTCTTTTTTTTTTTTAATTTTCCATTTTATTATTTTATTTAAACTCTGGTACCTCTGCAAGCGCTTCATAATATAAATATTCATTATGCTCTCCACGACCCCAACCATGTCCATGCACGTATGAAAACGAAGGACCAGCCTCTAAGTCATAATGTCCTGAACCAAATGTTGGCCATCATCATCATCTAACTAACATAATTAGTTTGACACTGCATCTGCGTCATAGGGGGCAACTCTTCCACATTATGTGCAACCTCATCAAACTCATCCTCTTCCCGAACAGGTCCTCTATGTCTAGGAGTTGGTGGAGGAACAATAGGTATATCGTACATATAATGAATTTCCTCCATATAGCTTTGGTTGTCACTAAATATAGCAAGAACCTGGTTTGGATCATTCGCAACCTCACGGAGTCTACTGTTGTTCGATCTCTGTGAATTATAAAACAATTAGACAATATTTAAAATAAATTGGGTCATGTTTCTCCCACTTCTTACATATAATGAATTTTTTTTATTGCACGAAGTCTCCACTTGCAACCTTCCTCCCACTTCTTACACCGAATTGTCCAAATCATCGGTGTAGATTCAACAATCTCGTATGGTGCGTGACACTTTATAGCAAAATATTTGACCACGTATTGTAGCATTTCCTTGTCTTGAGAAATCATTCCTTTATACAATTGCATATTGTCAACGTCCACATGAGCTACAATTGGGTCATATTCCCGAATGTTATCCAATACATTCATATCCAAATCATTGAATGTATCTGAAAGTATCTCATGTTCACGACCATCGAAATCCAACTGTTCAAATTCGTCATCTGTTTCTGTTCTGAAGTCTCTGTACAGGTTGTTAGCCGCCATATCTTCATTATCACATGACGATGCAACTGACTCTGGATCAGGATCGATACATTGAGCTGGATCTTCAAACTGGTTAAATGATGTATCAGGATCCACCCCTATCATATTTACATTTACATACAAATGCACTACATTTGGCACTGGCATTGCCATTGAGAACATCAAATTCATAGCTTGTGCATTCGAAATAGGGAATGGCCTATATCTTATTGATCCTGATGGTTCTAGATTGGGATGTCTATATATTATTTCTATCTGATTTGCTCTCATATCTACACTAAGTAATATCCCAATCATTTGAATGAATTGTTTAAATACAATTCCACTGTTCACATTTATGGTAAAACTCCCACTTGGTGGTTGGTCATACTCAACTCCATCAATACCATCAATCATATTATCATTTGTAAACAACAAAAATCTCAAGCATTTGTCTATCATTTTCTAAAAAAAAAAAAATAATAAAAAAAAAAAAAAAACAAACATCAATTTTTTGTATTATACTTTTTATAAGAAGTATATTAAAAAATATTAAAATTTTTAATTTATAAACATAAACTTTTTAAGTTTTATGAACATCAACTTTTTAAACATAATAATAAATTAAACTTTTTATAACTATTTTTAAACATAGCAATAAATTAAACTTTTTATAACCATTTTTAAAATAACAAAAAATTAAACTTTTCAAATTAAAATGAGGTAAACTTTTTAAAACTATTTTTTCAAATTTAATACAAAATAAAAAAGTATATTAAATAAACTTTTTCAAACTATTTTAAACTATATTTTCAAAATTAATACTAGAAAATATCAACTTATCACAATAAACATAACAACAATAATTTTCATATGAATAAACTAAAATTTTCAAACTATATTAAACTTTTGAAACTATACTAAACTTGTTAACCATCACAATAATTTTGTATTAAACTATAAATATCAACTTCTTAAACATAACAATAAACTAAACATTTTAACACTATAAACATCAAAGTTAATACTAAATAAATCAAATATCATAAGAATAAACTAAACTTTTCAAATATCATAAGTTCAACTCACAGATTCGACGGTAGTTCTATTTTTTTCCTTCAAAGTGACAACGTTCGCCCATTTTTCCTGTCATTTGTTATCTGACAACAATTACAAAAAATGTAAAAAAAAAAAAAACTAGAATCTATAAAAAAAAAATAATATAAGAACAAAAATAAATTTTATAATTATTCTTAAAAAATAAAAATTTAGTAGAGTAACGAACCAGTATAGTTGTGTGAGAATAATTTGTATTAAATGAAATACAAGAAGAGAAATGGAAATAGAAATGGGAGGAGAGGAAGATGATTTCAAAGGCTTATTTTTTAAGGCAGTGAGGGGGCAGTGAGCAAATCAAGGGGAGAGGAATGAACAAAATCAGGGGCAGTGAGTCTTCAAAAATTATCGAGGGAGTGATTGAGGAAAAATGAAAAGGATGGTGGTTTAAAAGGATGTAGGTCGAGTGTTGAACACTCGACCCACGGGTTTAGGGTGGTTGAAAAGGCATTAAGGCTATGGCAGAGGGGCATGAATGCGTCAATGAATCGGAGCAGGGGCAGCTTGGTGATATATATGCACTTTTTCAGACTTATGGAAAGTAAATAAAGTGAAGACGATTTCCATGTGGCAGACCACGTCAGCTGACTGGTTGGCCGTTTAATCCATGTGGCAGACTTAATCTCGTTCTCGCTCACAATCTCGCTCTCTCCTACAATCTCGCTCTCTCAATCTCGCTCTCTCCTACAATCTCGCTTTCAATCTCGCGCTCTCTTACAATCTCGCTTTCCATCTCGCTCTCTTCTACAATCTCGCTTTCAATCTCGCTCTCTCCTACAATCTCGCTCTCTCTTACAATCTGCTTCACCCACTTATCTTCCTTGTCAAGGGTTGAAGTTTTGACTTATGTATGCCATAACTTCAACCTTCGATAACCTAATATACAAAATTAGCAAGATTCCCTTCGAGATTTCCTTCTAGAGCGAGATCCTCATCACAAAATTAGCGAGATTTTCCTTTCCTTGTCGAGGGTTTAAGTTTCGACTTATGTATGTCAAAACTTCAACCCTCGACAACCCTAATTTACGTATTGTTTCCATGTTTTTCTTTGTCGAGTTCTCAATGTTCGACCTCTACACTAGTCGAATCCTCAACCCTTGACTTCTAGCCTCGAAATCCCAAAACAACAATATTTCTCTAATAAGTTTCAAAACGACAATATTTCTCTAATAAGTTTTGAAAACAACAATATGATATCAAATTTAATTCCCGTTTATTAATTATTTTATTTTTTGTTTTTTTGTTTTTCAAACTTAAATCTATTTTCTTTCCATTTTTTACAATTATTTTTATTTTTGTTAAGTATAAGGTTGAATTATAAACGAAATTCTAAAAGCAAAACCAAGTTTTTAAAAACTACATTTTTAGTTTTCAAAATTTGGCTTGGTTTTTTAAATCATTAGTAAAATGTAGATGCAAAAAAAGAAATTTGGGTGTGAAAATAGTATTTATAAATTAGTATTTATAGGTTTAATTTTTAAAAACAAAAAATCAAAAATCAAATAGTATAGCCTGAGAAATTTTAAACATTTTTAAGGAGTGACATTTGATTATTAAAAGCTAGTGTGAAACAAGTTTTAAAAAGTGTGCGAATGGATTCGCGTGTTTAAGTGTAATTTTCAAACATCAAAAAGCAAAAATCAAGGCCTCATTTGGTAATTATTTTATTTTTTATTTTTGTTTTTATTTTTGAAAATTAAACTAATGAACACTACTTTCACCTCCAAATTTCTTCTTTATTATCTACTTTTCACCCATGATTTAAAAAACTAAGTCAATTTTTTAGAACTAAAAAAAATAGCTTTTAAAAAGTTATTTTTGTTTTTAGAATTTAACTAAGAATTGTTTTTGTTTATGGAATTTGGATAAAAATTGAACCATTGTACTTAATAAAGATGTAATCATTATAAGAAATGTAGATGATATAGATTTAATTTTCAAAAAATACAAATAAAAAATCAAATGGTTAACAAACGAGATCTAAATGATTACTAAATAAGATCCAAAACTCTACCGTAATCATTTTTAACACCCTCGAAATCAATCCTAAACGCAATATTAGTTACGCAATCTGTTATAGTTAAAAAAAAATTATAGTCGGACGCTACATATATATTATTGACCAAAAAAATGCGAGAAACAAAGTAAACACTTTGTATTACTCCACCTATTAAAACATAAATTAACATAAAAAAATAAAAAAAAAGTTTAATTTGTTGATTATTTTTTTTTCCCATACTTTAAAAAATGTATAGAAAACATGTACCAAAAATTCAGTGGGAAAAGAAGCACTATTTGACGTCCAACTTCATTCATCAAAATATAAAACTATAAAGATAATATAATTACAAAATTAAAAAAGTGGTTTTCGTCAATGGAACGATATTCTGATCACTTTTGGTTTATACATTGATTTTGAAAAAAGTGAATACTTAGAATACAGGCAACAGATTTTGACCCTTTTGCCTAATTGGCTTTACATTTTGGGGATAAATAAAAGCATATGGATGAATTATGATTTATGTCACATCGGTAAAATAAGGGTTAATACAGCTAAGCTTGCCAAACAGGATCCTTAAGATCCTCTTTGTTTTCCCCAAAACTTGACTGCGACTTTGTATTATACGCCATGCATGAACTTTTTGAATCATTTGAATTTGTAATTCATAGTTTATTTTTTCCAATTCCATACAGAATTATATTTAACATCATGTTTTCTCAACTATGATATATTTAAGATACCAAACTAATTTTGCTGCTGTGAGATTGAAATGTTTAAAAGCAAAGTTGGGCATGCAAAAAATTTGAGCAAAAAAACAATAGTGGATTAATTATTCATAATGCATTCAAAAATTGGTTAATATATTATTTTGATTATTGCAGTGGATTTTATTTTCATTAATTTGGTGTCTCTTCCCTCAATAAATTTTAAATTTAGTTTTATAAATTAATTTTTATTGAACTAATTAAATATTAATAATAACTTAATTTCATTCTAAAGATACTATATGAGAATATATTTTTAAAATTGTTTGAAAAGGTATTTTTAGAGTTTATGAAGTGAATACTCATATTGATTAATTTGATTGTACAAATAAAATGAAAAATTAAAAGCCGACGGCCGAACTTTTGGGAAAAACAGCGGCTAATTAAATGATATTAAAGAAGATTTCATTTTCAAAAATGATATTAGAGTAGGTGGTCTAAAGATTTAAGTTTAACCAGGTTTAAGTTGTATCCCAACAGAAGAAAAGGATCATACACATGCTTAATTACGAAAAAATATAATTAATTCTCTTTAATTTTGTCTCTATACACCATAAAAATGGCCCTTCTTTTGTATTAATCCCAATGTCCTTCACTTCCTTTCCCCTCACATAACTCCACAAAAATCTCTAATGTCTCTAAACCCATTAGTACTATTAGAATGAATTTTAAGATTAATCCCAAAGCCTTCTCCCCCAATTCCTTCACACGATTTTATCCCTCATGGATCCTCGTTTTAACCGTCATCTTTTTACAAATTTACCTCATCTTCACCACCACTTGCTCCGCTCCACTTTCCCTCGCCGCCTCTCGCGACGGCCGCCAATCCTCTAAGACCGTCACCGGAGACCCATGCAGCTCCGGGAGAGTATTCGTCTACGACCTGCCGCCCATTTTCAATAAAGAATTATTGGAAAATTGCGAGTCCTTAGACCCGTGGACCTCCCGCTGTGATGACGTGTCCAATGGCGGCTTCGGACGACAAGCGACAGAGCTCATCGGCGTTGTTCCCGACGGTCTAGCTCCGGCGTGGTTTTGGTCGGAACAGTACATGCTGGAACCGATTATACATAATCGGATTCTTAACCATAAGTGTAGAACGTTAGAGCCGGAATCAGCTACGGCCTTCTACATACCGTTTTATGCTGGTCTTTCCATCGGACGGTTCCTATGGATGAATTACACTACTTCTGATCGCGATAGGGATTCGGAGAAATTGATCAAGTGGGTCCAGAATCAGCCGTATTGGAATAGATCAAACGGTGGAGATCATTTCATCACGTTAGGACGACTGACGTGGGACTTTAAACGGTGGGGGATCAACCAATGGGGGTCCAGTTTTGCATTCATGCCAGGAATGAAAAACGTAGCGAGATTAATCGTCGAAAGAGAACCGTCCGATCCATTGGATATCGGTGTACCTTTTCCCACAGGATTCCACCCTAGATCTGACGCTGACGTGTTAAATTGGCAAAGCTTCGTTCGTGAACGTAACAGAACGAAGCTCTTCTGCTTCGCTGGCGGTACACGTCACGAAATAAAGAATGACTTTAGAGCCTATTTACTGAGTTACTGCATCAACGAATCGGCCGGTTCGTGCCGAGGCGTGAAGTGCACTGGGAACCGGTGCGCGAGTGGTGACTCGGCGGTTTTGGAAACATTCCTGGACTCGGATTTCTGTTTGCAGCCGAAAGGCGATTCGTATTCGAGAAAATCGGTGTTTGATTGCTTGTTGACCGGTTCGATTCCGGTTATCTTTTGGGAGAGAACCGCTTACGGGCAATATGAATGGTTCTTGCCGGGCGAACCGGGGAGTTACTCTGTTTTTATAGATCACAAGGAGGTGAGAAATGGATCGGCGTCCATTAGAGAGGTGTTGGAGAAATTTAGCAGAGAGAAAGTGAGGAAGATGAGAGAGAAAGTGATTGAAACGATACCGAAAATTGTTTATGCGAGTGCTCCTGAAGGATTGGAAAGTATTAAGGATGCTTTTGATATTGCTCTCAATGGCATCTTCAAGAGATTTAATCATCGCCCTAATAGTGTAGGTAAATGGGAGTTGGATTGAATTTTATTTTTTCCTTCCATTTTTTTAGCAATATATGAAGGAATATTTCAGTTGTCTTAATTTGATGTGCAAATCTATGTGATTTTATATAGTTGAAAGTTGAAGCTGTAGTGGAATTTTTCATAAAGGGATCGTCGTTTGTTTATGGAGAAATTATTTGGTGAAACTATCCTAATGTTTATTAGATGTAGTATGAGTTAGTTTAGTCATACTGAAGTTGGTTAATATTCTGTTTTAGCGTCGGTTATTTGCTTATTAAAAATACTTGGGTGCAATATGAGTTATACGGAGCATCCAATAAATGTCTGCATTGGTAAAATATATATATATAATTAAAATAATTTTTTTTCATTTTACTTTTAGTATCTAATCATTATTTTTTGTTTATTACCTTAGTTCTATTTATATTTTGTATTTGTAAGATTGAGAAAAAAATATATTGGCCTACTCAGAAGTGGAATTTTTTTTTTCATTTTGGTTAAGAGTTTAGTAATATGATATTATCATTGAATTTAGCATAAGTCGTAATAAATGTGCTTATTTGATATTCATCTTAAAAATGTATTATAAAGGCATGAAAATTTAGATAATGAGAAGTACGGGAGGGAGCGTAGTTAAATTTAATCATTTCAAGTTAAAACATGATTGAAAATGTTTAATTAAGATGAATCCTAACCTTACACTATCTAGTAAATTTGGCTCAAATTTAGAGATGGAATGTTGGCTTTCTACTTTTTAATCTCAAATTAATTAATGTATTGATGATAACAAATTTGCTCTTATTCATTAATAATTTTAATTTTTTGAAGTGTCCTAGAGTTCGGAACAACGATTCCAATTCAATTTTAAACTCAAACTGAAGTTCAAACAAAGAAGACAGCCGAAAAAAGTAACGAAAAAATCTCGTGACAATTTTTTTAAATCAAAGTGGACCAACTAAAAGGTGTCACTTGGAGCATAGGAGGACAGACACATAGTGAGTTTTTTATTTTTGGATTGATTTTTAAAGGAAAATGATTTTTTTTTTTATTATTTTATATTTGTGTCTATCTACTAGTTGATTTTAAAAAGAAAAATCTCCACCATTCATTTTTCTTTTCCAAAATCTATCCAAATTTTCACAACAATTTCACATTATTTTTACAACCATTTATATTTCATTGAGCCTTCTTTGTTGTTCTCTTTTAGACTTAATTTTCTTCTTTTCATCTTATGTGTTGGAATTTTTTAAGAACACAATACAACTCTCATTAGAGTAGATTTACAAGTTTAAGTACTTAACAAGTTAATCCTCACAATACAATAACACTCTCTCAAGAATAAGATGAAAAGAAAAAAAAATGGGAACTTAGAGAGAGCAACAATGGAACTTTTGAGTTTTGGAGAATTATGAAATGTAAAATTTGTTGGTTTAAAATTTGGAGAGGAAGATGGTTTATATAGAGATGGAAAAATTTTTAAAAACCACAATTAGTTTGGACCATTGGATTTTGGAAAAGAAAAAAAAATGGTAGAGATTTTAAACTAAACTAGTCGTCAGATACAAACAAAATATAATATTAAATTCATTTTCTTTTGAAATACATTTTCTTTTTAAAATTAATCCAAAAAATAAAAAAACATACTATGTGTCAAAAACTTAGACACAAACATAAAATAATATTAAATTCATTTTTTTTTTAAATTCATTCCCGTTAGACACAAACATAAAATAATATTAAATTTATTTTCCTTTTAATTTCAATTTTTTTATTTTAAATCAATCCAAAAATCAAAAGTCCATCATATATTAATCTCTTAATGATCCACCATTCAACCAATATGCTGCCACATGTCTACATGCAAATGGTCTGGTTATGCCACGTCATCCACCACGGTATTTTCTCTATAGATTTGTTTCGGTCATATCGTCTTCGTTTTAGCTCCGATTTGAGTGATTCAAGAGGTGTTGGAATTGTTGTTCCGAGCTCTACGGTATGAACATATTAAAACACTAAGATTTTCAATAATTAAAAATTGAGTTTGTTATCATCAAAATAATGATTAATTAATTAATTAAAATTAATTAATTTGAGATTAAGGGCCAAAAAGCCAATAATCTCCCCTTTTTGATGATGACAAACCATTCAAGAAAAATAGCTTGAAATACATGTAAACCATATGTAGCACATAATAAAAATCAACATATCACCATAAAGATCATTCTTGAAATTCACTCAAAAAATGAATTCTCCCCCTAATTAATACAATCAAAATCATAACAAATTTATAGCATATTTTTCTTAAACTTCTCCTCCTTTGGAATCATCAAAAGAATAATTAAGAAAAATTTAGAACTACATAAATGTTTTCCTTAAAAACATGAACATAAATTTAGCACAACTCCCCCTACGAATATTAACACATGCTTTCCATATCTCCTCCTATCAAAATATCTTCTAAAAGATTTAACAAGTAAAATTATAAAATCAAGAGGTATCACAACGAATAATATCGAGCTCAAGCCTATTTTTGCAAAAGTTTTCTTCATTCAAAGGCTTGGTAAAAATATCCGCTAATTGATTAATAGAGCCTACAAATTCAAGAGTAATATTATCATTTTGCACATGCTCTTTAATAAAGTGATGCCTAATATCAATATGCTTAGTCCTAGAATGATGTATAGGATTTTTAGTCAAATTAATAGCACTAGTATTATCACAAAATATAGGCACATTATCAAACTTTAATCCAAAATCACAAAGAGTTTGTTTCATCCAAAGAATTTGAGCACAACAACTAGCAACTGCAATATATTCCGCTTCGGTAGTGGATAAGGCAACTGAATTTTGCTTTTTACTAAACCAAGATGGAACTACAAAAAAATTGACAAGTCCCACTAGTACTCTTATGGTCAAGTAAACTACCCGCAAAATCTGCATCGGAATATTCTACCAAATTAAATTCAACATTTCTAGGTTACCATAAGCCTAAATCAATAGTACCAAACAAATATTTAAAAATTCTTTTAATGGCATGTAAATGTGATTCCTTAGGACAAGATTGAAATCTACATAATATCGGGTCTACTAGCGGTTAAATAAAGTAAAAATCCAATCATACCTCTATAAGTTTTTATATACACACACTTACCTTTTTCATCCATGTCAAGCTTAATGGATGTGCTCATAGGAGTTTGCAATTTTACCTTCATTGAATTTGAACCTTTTGAGTAAATCCCTTGTGTATTTTTCTTGACTTATGAAAATACCATCCTTGAGTTGTTTGATTTGGAGTCCAAGGGAGAAGCTAAGTTCTCCCATCATACTCATCTCAAATTCACTATGCATACACTTAGAAAATTCTTCACACAAAGATGGATTAGTAGAACAAAAAATAATACCATCCACATATATTTGTACTAAAAACATATCATTTTCCATTCTCAAGCAAGAAATTACTAAGTCTATCATACCAAGCTCTTGGAGCTTGTTTTAAGCCATAAAGAGCCTTTTTCAACTTATAGACATGATTAGGAAAATCAAAACTTTCAAACCCCGGAGGTTGTTTTACATAAACTTCCTCCATGATATAACCATTTAAAAATACACTTTTCACATCCATTTGATAAAAAATGAAGTTCTTATAAGAAGCAAAAGCAAGCAACATTCTAATAGCTTCTAATCTAGCAATGGGTGTAAAAGTTTCTTCATAATCTATTCCTTCCTCTTGACAATAACCTTGAGCTACAAGTCTAGTTTTATTTCTAATGATATTTCCATTTTCATCCATTTTATTTCTAAAGACCCATTTAGTTCTAATTATAGAAGTATGAGAGGGCCTAGGAACTAACTCCCAAACTTTATTCCTTTCAAATTGATTTAATTATTCTTGCATAGCTAAAATCCAAAATTCATCATTTTCGGCATCTTTAAAACTTTTTGGTTCAACTTGAGAAACAAAAGCAATATTATTAAACATATTAAGGAGGAACGAGTTTTTACACCTTGTTCGGGATCACCAAGAATTAATTCTTTGGGATGGGAAGGAGCATACCTCCACTCTTTAGGCATGGATGAAAAACCAACTTCGTTCTTTTCGATTAAGCTCATCTCTTGCTTACTTGAAACAATTTCCTTGCCTTTGTCACTAACAAGTAAATCTCCAAAATTTTCTTCTAAAACATCACTATAAATAGGCTCATTAGAAATAACATTGCAAGATTCACCAAATACTACATGCATAAATTCCTTAATTACTAAAGTTCTTTTATTGAAAACTCTATAAGCTTTACTAGTAGAGGAATAGACAAGGAAAATACCAACATCTATCTTAGAATCAAAATTTCCAAGTTTTTCTTTGTTATTCAAACTAAAACATTTGCAACCAAAAACTTTGAAATACCCAATATTTGGAATTTTGTTATGCCAAAGTTCATAAGGAGTTTTATTCAAAGAATGTCTAATTAAAACTCTATTTAAAACATAACAATCGGTGTTAACGGCTTCCGCCCAAAAGTATGTAGGTAAACCATACTCATGCAACATTGATCTAGCAAATTCTTACAAAGTACGATTTTTCCTTTCAACTACACCATTTTGTTGAGGAGTTCTTGGAGCGGAGAAATTATGAGAAAAACCATTTTCTTCACAAAAAGTTTCAAAAGCATTGCTATCAAATTCTCCTCCATGATCACACCTAATTTTCGAAATCAAAAAAACTTTTTCATTTTGAACTCTTTTTGCAAAACTAGAAAAGCTTTTCAAAGCATCATCCTTATGTTTTAGCATCAAAACCCAAGTAAATCTTGAAAAATCATCAACTATCATAAAGGCATAATAGTTCCCTCCAAAACTAGCAATTCTAGAAGGGCCAAATAAGTCCATGTGTAATAGTTGAAGGGGTCTAGTTGTAGAGATTACATTTTTAGATTTGAAAGAGGACTTAGTTTGCTTACCCATTTGACAAGCATTACAAACTTTGTCTTTTTCAAATTTAAATTTGGGAAGACCTCTAACCAAAGAATTCTTGGAAATATTTAAAATTAAGTGCATGCTAGCATGTCCTAGTCTTCTATGCCATAACCAAGAATCATTATGCAAAGCCGATAAACATTTATCATTAATAGGACAATCATTCAAATCAATAGTATAAATATTTTCATCTCTATTTCCAAAAAAATATAACTTTTCTATCACTAGCATTTTCAATTATGCAATTCTTTTTATCAAACACAACTCTAAAGCCTTCATCACACAATTGACTAATACTAAGTAAATCATGCTTCAAACCATCAATCAAAAGTACATTTTCAATTAAAATAGAAGATTCATTACCTATACTACCTTTACCAATTATTTTACCTTTCTGGTTGTCATCAAAGGTTACAAGACCTCCATCCTTTTT
>NW_028325920.1:0-41119 GCF_027475165.1 Benincasa hispida | reverse complement strand
CGACATCCAACTGATGCTAAAGGGTGGAAGCATTTTAATCGTGATTTTCCTAAGTTTGCTTTAGACCCTCAATAGGACTAGCTTCAAATGACTTCAATCCATTTGGGATTATAAGTACTTCGTATAGTATGTGGCCAGTAGTGCTCATTCCTTACAATTTGCCATCTTGAAGATACATGAAATAGTCAAATTTCATTGTCTCCTTCTTATATCCGATCCAAAATCTCTTGGAAAAGAAATTGATATTTACATATAGCCATTAATGAAGAGTTAAAGGAGTTATGAAATGATGGTGTGTACACTTACGATTGTGTTAGCAGCGAATACTTTCAACTACGTGCGCGCTTATATAGACTATTAATGACTTCTCTGCGTATGGGGGCCTATCTGGATGGAGTACCAAAGGTTACCAAGCATGCCCTGTTTGTAAAGAGGTTACATCATCATTAAGGCTAAGAGGAAAACAATGTTTTATTGGGCATTGACGTTATCTTCCAGATAATCACAGTTGGCACAAGAGCAAACAATATGATGGAAAAGTGGAACGTTGACCTCCTCCAGATTTCATGGGAAGGAAATATCTTACAATAAGTTCTGGAACTATAACTATTCTGTTTTAACAAACAACCAGAGAAACGTATAAAAAATGTAACCAAAGTTTAAATTGGAATAAAAAAAAGTAATTTTTCCAACTTCCACATTAGGTCGAGACACTTTAAATTGATACATACGTTGGGATGTTATGTTAATTGAAAGGAATATTTGTAATAACTTGGTAGGCACGATGTTTTAAATATTGAGGGAAAGAAAAGGATACAACTAAGCTCGTTTGAATTAAAGATCTAAATAACGAAAAAACTACACCCTTGACAAAAGGAAGGATATAAAAAGTTGTTCAAGCCACCCGCTCTTACACTATTGACTTACTAATGACAGGTTTGAATTTGTTATAGTTGATGAAATCAGTCAATTTTTCTGATGGGTTTGTATCAAATATATCTAGATGTGTGAGTGAGAAAGATGGAAAGCTATTGGGGCTAAAAACTCACGACTCGCATGTTCTACTTCAAAGGCTTCTTCCAATTGGTGTTTGGGCATACTTAAAAAAAGACGTGTCCATTGTTGTCATTGAGTTATGCAAAAAAAAAATTGTGATCTATATGCAAAAACAATATCTATAGGGGATTTGGATCAATTACAAAGAGATATTATAATCATACTTTGTAAGTTAGAAAAAATATTTTCACCGGCATTTTTTGATGTAATGGTATACCTAGCAGTCCATTTGCCCTATGAAACAAAAGTTGCAGGTCCAGTTAGTTCTAGTTGGATGTACCCTATCGAAAGAAGCTTACGGACATTGAAACAATATGTAAGAAACAAAACATGTTCTGAGGGTTCTATAGCAGTAGCACATATAATGGATGAATCATTTGTATTTTGTTCTTTGTACATAATTGGAATTAAGACGAGGTTCAATAGAGATGAAAGAAATGATGATAGACTTCCAGAGGATGAGATATGTGGTGAATTTTCAATGTTCAGACAAAATGCATGATCATTAGGAGCACCAAGAGTAAGGACAGTATTGAGAGAAGAGAAATGTAGTGCACATTGGTACATCTTGAAAAATTGCATGGAAATAAAATCTTATCGAATGTATGTTTTGAACATTCTATTGTAATTGATGATTTTGATACAAAGTGTGAAATATAAAATTTAGAATACGTCTCTTACTTATAGGAAATATTTGAGACTAATCGACATGAAGCTCAAAGTCGGGATGATTTATGCATAAGGCACCAACGAGGTTTTCTGGTTGGTTCAAATCTCATGTAAGTATGGGTTTAAATGAAAAGTAAAATTTCAATAGAATTAATTCCTATCGACATTAGTTTTTAAGATCTATTATGTTGTACTGAATTAACTGGTTCTTTCATTGGGTGAAAATAGAGATATATCTGATGATATATATTCACTAACGATGGGGTCAAGTTCAGAAGTACGCTCATATAGTTGATGCATTGCTAATGGAGTACGCTATCATAGTGTTAAGTGTGATAATTGTCGGAGTACACAAAATAGCGAGATCATGGTGCCTTCAGAAAGTGAAGGTGGAGGAGATCTCCATAATTTCTACAAAATTGCCAATAAATTATTAGACTTCCAGTATGCCAAGAGAAGGCGTGTAATTATGTTTAAGTGCACTTGGTTCGATACAGACCCTAAAAAGACTAATAGAGTACACATGGATTTGGGGTATTTATCAATTAATACAACTTGTCATTGGTTTGTGAATGAGCCTTATGAATTTACCAGTCAAGCCAAACAAGTGTTTTACATCAACCATCCCAAATATGGTAATAATTGATAAGTGGTGCAAGTAGTCCAAAACAAGCGTGTGTGGGACATGCCAGAAGTAGAAGAACATGAGAATCACCAACGTGAAAATCACCAACCTGAGTTATTAGAAGTTGTGAATAGTATTACTTGTACAATCGATAAATCAATGAACGATATCAGTTTATGTAGAGTTGATGTTGATCCTATAGTCGTAGAAGAACAGATAATTCAACGAGTTGATGATGACTTCATAAATGACGAGGAAGAGGATGTACAATCATCTTCTAATAGGAGTTTGAGTTTCGATGAACATCTTAATAATATGGAATAACCATGTAAATATGTATCTTCTTTTTCATTTCATAACTTACATATTGTTGTATAACATATATATTGTTGTTTGTGCAGGAACAATGGTAGGCCATACTGATGAAGAGGCAGTCTAGGAGTATTTAACGGCCGAGCATGTTTGCGGATCATCCTCTGTGGAAGATAATTCAAGTTAGTTTATATCCACATTTTATTTTAGATCCATAATCGATAATTTGTATATAAACTAATGTTTAATTAAACTAACGATGTATAATTCCTTCAGAGTTTGGTTGTGCGACTAATAGGGCTAGACGCGGATACTCTCGAAATGTTGATTTGGATAGATATGTGCAACAATTTTGGAGAATTCCTATCGAGATCGACCCTGTATGGGAGAAACCAATTTGCAACAATACAACAAGGTTTAGCAATTCCATTTGTATCAACGCTCGGGATTCTTTTTCTATTCGTTATGGATCATGGAGAGAGGTACCAATAGAAACTAGAGAGCTAGTTAAAAATTGCTTGTTGGTAAGATGGTTATTTGATATTTATATATGTGTCTGCATCTGCAAAGATACTAATTAGTTTTTCTTTTCTTTCATAATTCAGAACCATTTTGTGTTAGACTTGTCCAGCCAATTGGTCAATAATTTCATCGATGAGCAGATGACATTCAAAGAGTATAGGGGGGAACTACACAAACACTACAAAAAAGAAAAATATGCAAGTTCTAAAGAGGCACGAGCACACCCACATGATTGACTTAAAGACGACATAGAAGATTGACACTTTTTATGCAACAAGTTTGAATCCATCGATTGGAAAGTAAGAACTTTTTGTGTTTTTTTTTTAATGTTTATTTACATTTCAATTACTCATTTTCTCTTAATTTCTCATTTTCTTGGTCAGCCCAAAAGTACCATCATACAGCTGGTTCTAAGACTTTCATACGCATATGAGAATCCATGGCAATATTAGAAGTATTTCTATATTTGATTTCTAAGAAAGTATTATTAATATCTTCTATGTGAATTGTTTTACAGAAAGGACCCGATGATCAAACAATGAACCTAGTGGACTTATTCAAGCAAACACACTATAAGAGTGACCAGACGTTTGTTAATCAAGCTGCTAATGATGCATATATAAGTTTTTATTTCGCGTTGTAACTTTATTTATATACAATTGTCATACAATAATTAGTTCTAATTATTGATGTAGAGTCAAATGATCGAGCTGAAAGAAGCCTCCACCCAATAAGGGTCTAAACCAATACCAGAAGAAGAAATATGCGAGCAGGTGTTAGGCACAGAAATGGGAGTTATAGAGGAGCAAAAACAAAAACAAAAAAAGAAGTAAATCATCCTCCAGTGCATCCTCATCAAGAGTTATAGAGGAGCAAAAACAAGAGATAGAAGAGTTAAAGACTAAACTTGCTAGATTGGACGAATTGAAAGTAAAAAGACAATTTGAGATGGATGATATGACAGCTATGCTCTTATAGCTCATGAGAGATAAATCGAACTAGATATGGACTCTTTGACTTTCATAGTAAACTAATTAGAAGTTTGTGTATGTTGTTATCATGCAGTTATGATAACAACATAAACGTATAGTTATGTAAAGTATAGTTAGTGTTCTAAAGTTGAGTTTAATTTTCAGTTTGTGCTAAATAGTAGGGAGGGGAAGGGGGAGGATTATGAAGTTGAGTTTGAATTTCAGTTTGTGCTAAATTATGTTAGTTTTTATATTAGGATTGAGAATAATTTTGGGGAAGGAAGGATTCAATAAACTTCATTTAAGTAAAACTAAGTGGAGGTATGTGTTGTAGATATAAGTTTAAGTAAATGTAGATTTGTGTTGGTTTGTTTCAATTGTTATGAGTTGGTTGGGTTTAGATTGGGTCTTAAGTACAAGTATGTTTAAGTTTAAGTTGGTTTCTTCAAGTAAACGTAGATATAAGTTTAAGTAAATGTAGATATATGTTGGTTTGTTTCAATTCTGAATTATGTTGGTCTGTATATTAGGATTGAGAATAATTTTGGGGGGTGGGGATTCAATAAACTTCATTTAAGAAAAACTAGTCTATTGTATTTATTCTTTCATTATTCAACCTTATATATCATCTATTGGAGTTTTAGTCCAAATGAGAGTTTATTGAGTTGTAGATCCTAAAACTCGCAGTTTGTAATGTTAAACGTATTCTATTATAAATAAAGATGTTATTGACGTTTATTCAATAAAACTATTATTGAATATGTCAATTGTACTTGTAAAGTCTAAATCAAATAAATTAAAGATCCATGGCTATTATTATGAATAGTTGAACTTTATGTGGAGACATAAGAGTGGATCAAGTTCAATAAATAGCCAAAATGGTCTATAGTATACAAATAAGGTTGGGTATCTTATTCTGGTAACATAATCGGATGCGGTCCACTCTGTAGTTATTACAATTTGTTGAAAAGTGGTACAAACGAAGTGATCCTGATTCGTTCATGTATTGACATGAGGAGTGGAGGCAACCTATGTAAAGAGTTTTAATAAGATTGGACCAAGAATTAAGTCACTCTTACTTTAGAACGTTGTTTATTGTTAACTATTTCAAAGCGATGACCTAGGCAACTTGGCCTTAATCCTGAGCTGACTATGAACTTCTGTTTATTCGAGATTACCCTTAGATTTGTATGGGTGAGGGTTGGCTCAACAACGTTGGCTCAATAAGCCTCCCATTTAACGGGTAAGACCGAGTAGATAGCTGTAGACATAAGGTGTAAGACGAAATTCACTCCTACCCGCTTTTAAGGATAGTAGAGAGGTTGTTCCCTTAAGTGCTGACTCTGGGTCTTGAACAAGAGGCCCTACCCTCTCATTGGCCCGAGAGGGACTCGGTTTAATGATTGAATCACAAACCAATTGTTCATTAGAGTATCAGTGGGACTTAAGGAGCACTGATTAGATGTAATCAGTGGGACTTGAGTTTGAGATTGAAATATGCAAGTTTGAGTTGGTTTTTTTTAATTCATTAATGTTCTTAGTTGAGTTTTAAATTCTATATTCATTTTGAGATTGGTATGTGGTATTGAGCATAAACTTATTTAAATTTGTATTTTGTAGGTACCTCAAGGTTTATGTTGCAGATGCATCTCCCGACAACGTATTTGGGTTGTAGATGTTAATGTTATTTTCGATTTAGGAACTGTGGATTAAGGTTGTAGATGCATCTCCCAATAGGACCCGATGCCGTCATGTAATGTTATTTTTCATTAAGGAATTGTGGATGTATTGTTTTAATTTGAGACAAATAGTATGTTTAAGACTTGAAATTCAAACATGTTTTCTATATATTATTTACTATATAGACATTTACTTGATTTTGGAAATTTTTTTTATATTAGTTTGAATGATATTTGTAAAATCCAAACACGTATGACATTTGAAAAAAAAGATTTAAATAAAGAAAAAAGAACTAATTCTGATGATTAAATATACAATCTTAACGATACAAGGGGCCAGAAAAAACCATAATTTAATGTGTTTTTTATCTTCTGTCGACACTAATGAACAAACCCCGATGGTTCATAGGGTCGAAAAAAGATACAAAATCCCAACAGTGCAAGGTCACCGTTGGGATAATTAAATATCTCCTGACGGTGACACTAATCTGTCACCCTCGGGATATAATTATTCATCCCAACGTTGGCTTCTCATCGTCGGGTGAATTTTTTTTATCCGGTCTTAATAAATTACGACCATCGAGGTTTACAAATTATCCCGACAGTGTTGTTTAGGGTTGCCATAAAAACCACATTCTCCATCCGTCGAAATAACTGTTTTTCCCTACGATACCGCTGTTATATCATCGGGGAAGATTACGCCGACGAGGCTTTGCCCACGATCCGCCCGACGATTGTTTGACCGTCAGAAAAAGTTTTGCCGACGCTCTTTTCAACTAATTCCGACGGTTTTCAGTGTCGGGAAAGGTCCAAATTATTGTAGTGATTTTAAAAATAAAAACAAAAAATCCAGTTACCAAATGGGGTCTAAGAAAATAATATATTAAAATCAAAATAGATATATTTATATGATATAAAAGTCAAAATGATCGATAAGAAAATAATAATAATTTTGAAAATATTAATATAAGTGAGAGAAAGGTTATAATGGTCCAAATAAATAACTTAAAACCTTTAATAAAACAATTCAAAAAAATAAGAATATTTATGAAATATATGGTCTTTTCCATGTGAAAATTTCTTAATTAAATGGCATTCATAAAATAACGAGTCAACATTGTCACATTGTATGCTACTTTGGCAAAAAGTAATAACAAAAGAGTAATATTTGGCAGGTAACAACAATTTTGCACTCCCTAACCTTGTGGCCCAATCACTTTTTCTATGTATTCGAGTTGAGTTGGTTGTGCCGAGTGGGGTCGGGTAAGAGGGTGCATAGTAAGTTGTTCTGTGTATTCTGGTGTGCTTTCATGTACTACATCTGGCAGGAGCATAATCGGTGGCTGCATGGAGGTCGACCGAGGTCGGAGTCTGCTTTGTTTCACCTTATGGTCTCTACGGTTCATGCTCGAGCTGCTTCCTGGTGGGTTGATCTTCTTGGTCTTCTCTAGCGTGTTTACGGGTGCTTTTCTTTTCTTTTCTTTTTTTTAACTTACTGTTGCTCTCTGTTTTGTTGCCCTTAGTTGTGGGGTTTTGGTTTCTCTTCTCTGGCTTTCTCTCTAGTGTTTTAGGGTTTTTTTTATGTTTATGTTTGGTTATGTTCTAGTTTTATCTTGTTGGCTTTATTTGAATATTGTTGCCCTGTCTTTGCTTGTGCTTTATTGCTTTGATGTCTTGATCCCGGGCTATGGGATCCCCCTTGTTGTTATATAATAATATCATCTATTCTAAAAAATAATAACAATAAGAGATAAATGGTTTGACGGTCTTTTTGTGGTTTGGCTCACAACATATTTTCAAAGAACGGAAAATATTGATTAATTCGTTCTAAAGAGTTTTAGCCAATTAATCTCAAACCGATGGAGCTCATGATCTGTATGTCCATAAGGTCTCTCTACTTGTTCGTAAAACATGAACATCTTGAATTAGTAAATTGAATGAATTTGGAATGATATCAATTTGAAGTATTCAAAATGAATTTAGGGTTTGAATTTGAATAGTTCCAATTCAAATTATGGTTTGTATAATTATATTCGATATAATTAGTTAACGTTTAATTTGTCGAAATTAAATAAAATTAGAGAGTTTATAATATTTAAATATTGATTACATGAATAGAATTCGTGTTTAAATATTAGGTGTGTGATTAATTTAATATTTGATAGTAAATTATTATACAATTAATTAAATATGTTTGATTAATTAAAATCAAATTAATTTTCATTTTTTTATTCAATTTGAGAAATTGAATTTTTGAAAATTTGAATTTAATTAATTTTGAATTAATTAAATAAGTTTTAGTTAATTTGAAATTAATTAAAATAAGAATTTAAAATGAAAATTATATTGTTAGTGGAAACATAAAAAATTCATCAAAAGGGAGGTGTTTCTTCACTTTTAAACCACCTATCCCACTTCATGTTGTCCAATTGAAGTGGCATTGCAAGCGCTTGCATGAAGATACATAAAACTTTCAAATTTTGCTGAAGAAAAAGAGAGAACTAGAGAAAGTTTTTCGCTGAGTTATTCTCCTTCACCTGAAACCCATTCTATTCCCTTCATAAATTCACTTCAATCTTGAGTTTCACCACTCAAATTTAAGGCTAAGAATAGTAGAGAAGATCTCTTGGTGGTTCACTGAAGATTTGGAGCTGAGAATTCGTGAAGAGCAGCTTGGATTGGAGGAATTCTTCAAAGGAATGTGTTTCTTGAAACCATCTTAATACCCTATGAACATGCTTATTTTGATGTCAAAATTAAGGAATTAGAATGCTTAATGATTCTGTTTTCTTCCGCTACTTGTTTCTGTATTCCAACACTCTTGTCCTAAATTTCGTAGTTTGTAAACTTGTAAACATTATTATTTATTAATAAAATAAAGTATTTTAATCATTTATTAGTCTTGCATAACTTAATCTAATAAACTGAGGTCTATGGTTATTTAATGTAACTTGAACAATATGTGGTAGACATACAGTTGGATCGTGTTCAAGTAATAACCTAAAAGGTCTATAATATATGGATAAGTTTGGGTACCCCATCCTGGTAACACTACGGATACGACTCACTTTGTAAATGTTACAAGTGCTATAAATGTTACGAACGTTGATTCAAGTCGTTCATGTAATAGACATGCGAATGGGGTATCTTATACAAAGAGTTTGTATAAGACCACATCACAAAATAATTAATCTTTCACTGTAACACCGTTGATTGAAAAGGTTAATATTTCATAGGGCGATTGTAGGTAACTCAATCTCAATCCTCGGTGAGTTATGAATTCTTGCCTATGAGGGACTGTTCTTTCATTTGTATGGGTGAGAGTGATCCAAGTCGCTGACTTAATATGCCTACCATTTTGGAAGCATGATCGAATGGGGAGCTGAAAACATAACTATACGAGATGAAATTTACTCCTTCATGTTTTTAGGGAAAGTAAAGAAGCAATCCCTTAAGTGTTGGTTATGGGTCTTGAAAAATGAGGCACCTTCCCTCTCATTGGCTCGAGAGAGATTTTGTTTGTGGGAGAACCATAAATAAGTTGTTCATTAGAGAATTAGTGGCACTTAAGGAACTAGAGGTAATTACAGGAGTAAAACGATAATTTGACCCAGCTGTAATTATGAACGACTCGTGAAGAATTGACTTACCAATAACGATTATATCCATGGACAAAGAAATAAATCTACTGTGTGAAGAGTATATCTATGAGTTTTTAGTGGAGTAACTCGCAATTAATGAATGTTGATTAATTTAATTAAAGAATTTAATTAATTAATATCGTATCATTGAAGCTTCTAATATGCAGGTCTATTAGGTCTCCCAGCTAGCTCAATAAGGGTAAAAATAGAATTGTTAAAGTTTTAGATGAATATGAGTTGTTCAAATTATTTAGGAAATATAATTATATATGATACAATTAATATAATGTATATGGATATATTATATTATAAAGTTACTTTTGAATTAATATAATGAATGTTGTTTTTTTTTAAAACTTGGTTTAAAATGTTTTTTGAAAATTAAAAATGATAAGAAATCAATCAATTTTCACAAACTTAAAATAAAAGTTAAATGTTATCATATGAGAATGAACAATTTAGTAATATTCTTAAGAGTTTGGTTTCAATTTTTAACTCAAAGAATTTGGAAAGTTTCAATTAACTCTTAAAGTTTGAAATGTTGTTTTTTCATAACAACATTTGAAGACTTATGTTGTTAAATTTGTGGACGAAAAAATTTGGGTAAGCTTTTGTGTTACTTATGTGAACAAATTTAAATACATATTAAGAAATAAATTTAAAGTTTAGAGTTAGCGAAAAATTATAAATGAATAACAAAAGAGAGAGAGATGACAAAAGGTGTAGTTCACGATGCTTTTTCAACCTTTTTTTCTTTCACGTAAGGACGACAAACTAATTCAAGGACTTTTTAAACCTATTTCTCAAAATTTAGAAACCAAAAAAGTACATTTCTAAATGTACCGATTATTGAAGCTCAGGAACCAATGTATTTTTTACTTTTATTTTTCATGTAAATTTTACTTTTGAAATACATCAATTTAAAAGGTAAGAATTAATTCAAAATTGAATCTAATTATGAAAAAAAAAAATCATCAAAAGTAATTATATATTTCTATCTTTTTTTTGAAGAATTGTATATTTCTAAGTTGATATTTCAGAAGAATCATAAATGAGTCATTATTATATTCATTTAATTGCAACTCAAAATCATAAAAATAAAATGATTCTTTCCTAAGAAATTATAGTGGGTAGAAGAAAGATGAAAGAAAAATATTCAATAAATGAGTCATTATTATAATCATTTAATTGCAACATTTTTCTCGAGTATTATGATAATTATTTCTTCATTTAAAGAAGTCTTATATATACTTGAAAATTATGTATGGATAATTTGAAATAAAATCTTAATAAATGGTTTAAATTGATTAACTTATATGATAGTTTAGTGATTTAATTAATTAAAACTACCAGAATATGAATTGATTGTTTTCAAAATAAAAATACTTTGATGACTAATAATAAATTTAGTTCAAATCTCATTTTATTACATCTTGATCCCAAATTTTTTTAGATTTGTTCTATTTTAATCAAGTTCAAGCTTATTATTTAGTAGTTAGTATTTTTACCTCTGGTTGAATCAATGAAACAAAATCCAAATCTATTAGACTCATATATAACCTCTCACATACTAAATACAAAGTCCCACAAAATTTATACTTTTGACGAATTTTGAAGCTAAAAAAAGCCTCATGATATCACTCATCATCAACTTCCTCTCACACTAAATCACTCATGCATAAATTTTTGGTAACATTTTCTATTTTATTTAGTGTTGTTTCTAAAGGGGTTAAAGTACAAATTTGGTTATAACCGGCGACATAACTTCACATAAACCATTCAAATTCATTCACATTCAAATTTGGTTATATGACTGACACAACCGAGAGATGGTTTATGTGAATGAATTTGAATTTGAATAGTTTATGTTAATTATTTTACAGAATTTGAAGTGTAATTGAGGGGTGGAAATGTACGATAGAGTCTAATCTCTAGCTTGTGTCACCACTAAATTCGATAGAGTGTTCGATTGGATTACAAGGGATTGTCAATCCCTTAAAAGAAAACTTTATTTTCAAGGATGATTTGGGAAATTCACCCAAAAAAAAAACACGAACAAGAAATAAATGAAATGAAATTAAAAGTTAGAAATTGGAACTATGTGTTCTAATATAACTAATTGTCTAAATCATACAGGTTCAACTTATCGTATATATTATTAAGAATGGATAAAGAGTGGATTAAGATTAAAAACAAGTTATCAACTGAGTATGCAGAAGGAGTTTATTGATTCCTTGAAGTTGCAAAACTTCACGTTAATAACTTGGGAAAAACAAGATGTCCATGCAAAAAATGTATGAATGCAAGGTGTAAGCGAATAGATGGAGTTGCGATATTTATTCATTAATGGAATTTCCCCATCGTATCATCAGTGGGTATATCATGGAGACCTAGTCGACTTGTTTAGGGGATACGAGAGTCATACATCTCAATCGACACATGATGATGGATTAAGTACGACACGAATGAATGTTATAGATGAAGAAAATGAATTTTTGAATATTATAAATGATCTACAATGTCAGAACGCCAATGTAAATGAAGAAGAAAACGAGGATGAAATGCACACCAATGCCCAAGAAAGAGATAACAATTCAAGCTTATTTGAAGACTTAATAAATGAAGCATGCAACGAGTTGTACCCTGGTTGTACAAATTTCTCTTCATTGTTGTTCTTAATGAAGTTGATGCATGATGAGGTTCTTAGCGGTTGAACTAACAAGTCGTTTGATTTGTTACTTTAATTGTTAAAAGAAGCATTTTCCATTGGAGCATCTATACCTAGTTCATTTTATGAAGCTAAAAGAAAATTATGTGACTTAGGACTAGATAATGAGTTTATTCATGATTGAAAATACGATTGCGTCCTATATTGGAAAGAATTTGTCGATTTACAACAGTGTCAAGGATGTGGTGAATCTCGGTACAAAGTTGAATATGGAAAAAGTAAAAAGATCCCACATAAAATTTTACGACATTTTCCTTTGATAAGAAGATTGAAGCAATTATTTGCATATACCCATATTGCACCTGAAATGAGGTGACAAATAGATAAATGTGTTGAAACTAATTGTCACACCTCTCCCCGAGCTCGAGGAGAGGCGTGAGGGACCACAGATACCACCCTTTTGTGATACCTACTGTCCAACTGAACCTCTTTACTACACTCAGTAAATTCTAAGTCAAGGAGATAACAACAACTGATTAAATAGGCCCATTTTATTTCAACTATATAATGTTTATACAACTCCAAGACTTAACTACAAGTTTAAATCAACAACTCTTAAAACCCCAGAAGTGTGACTGTGACTTATGGCAGACCTTGACCTTAATAGCACCCTGGAACTCCTCACCTTTCGCTACCTGGGAAGAAAAATATTTGAAAATGGGGTGAGCTTGCTAGCCTAGTGAGTGACTTGAAAACAAGAAAGCTGAGTCTTATGCAAAAGAAGTACCGTTATGCGTTAGGTACTTTTGCTCAGATACTTTCTCAAATATCCTTCAGTATCAAGCTGCTGGAATACCTTCTCAAATATCCTTCGGTATCGAGTTTCAAACAACAACTAGTCATATAATGACTTTCTTTCAAAAACATAGAAAACATGTCTTTATCTGAAAGATCTTTCTTTAGACCATGGTTTCTTTAAAACATTGTAAAGATTTAGTCTCATATTTAGTCACTCACCTTGATCATTTAGGAACCTTTCTCTCTAGAAGTAGGATCACCTCGGGCTCCCTTTTGAACCCTAAGATCCAGATTACGTATAGTTATGTAAAGTATAGTTAGTGTTCTAAAGTTGAGTTTGAATTTCAGTTTGTGCTAAATTATGTTAGTTTTTATATTAGGATTGAGAATAATTTTGGGGGAGGGGGGATTCAATAAACTTCATTTAAGTAAAACTAAGTGTAGGTATGTGTTGTAGATATAAGTTTAAGTAAATGTAGATATGTGTTGGTTTGTTTCAATTCTGAATTATGTTGGTTTGTATATTAGAATTGAGAATAATTTTAGGGGGTGGGGATTCAACAAACTTCATTTAAGAAAAACTATTTTATTATATTTATTCATTCATTATTCAACCTTGTATATCATCTACTGGAGTTTTAGTCCAAATGGGAGTTTATTGAGTTGTAGATTCTAAAACTCGTAGTTTGTAATGTTAAACGTATTCTATTATCAATAAAGATGTTATTGATGTTTATTCAATAAAACTATTATTGAATATGTGAATTGCACTTGTAAAGTCCAAATAAATTAAAGATCCATGGCTATTATATGAACACTTAAACTTTATGTGGAGACATAAGAGTGGGTCAAGTTCAATAAATAGCCAAAATGGTCTATAGTATACGAATAAGATTGGGTATCTTATTCTGGTAACACTACCGGATGTGGTCCACTTTGTAGTTGTTACAATTTGTTGCAAAGTGCTACAAACGACGTGATCCTGATTCGTTCATGTATTCACATGAGGAGTGGGGGCGTCCTATGCAAAGAATTTGCATAAGATTGGACCAAGAATTAAGTCACTCTTACTTTATAACGTTGTTTACTGTTGACTATTTCAAAGCAATGACCTAGGCAACTTGACCTTAATCCTGAGCTAACTATGAACTTCTGTTTATTCAGGATTACCCTTAGATTTGTATGAGTGAGGGTTGGCTTAACAAAGCTGGCTCAATAAGCCTCGAATTTCAGGGGTAAGACCGGGTAGATAGTTGGGGACATAGGGTGTAAGACGGAATTCACTCCTACCCACTTTTAAGGATAGTAAAGAGGTTGTTCCCTTAAGTGCTGACTCTGGGTCTTGAACAAGGGGCCCCACCCTCTCATTGGCCCGAGAGAGACTCGGTTTAATGATTGAATCACAAACCAATTATTCATTAGAGGATCAGTAGGACTTAAGGAGCAAGATGTAATCTCGAGGGTAAAATAGCTTTTGACCCAGCCGTTATTACAAACAACCTGTGAAGGGTTGACTTACTAATCATGGTTATATCGAATGGACATAATATATCTACAGTGAGGGGAATGCAACTACTGGACTTTAGTGGAGTGACCCGGTAGTTAGCGAATGGTGGTTAATTAGGTTAAAGAGTTTAGCTGGTTAATCACGGATTGTTGGAGCCCATGATCTGTAGGTCCCCCTACTAGCTCATATCAGACTAAACCTTAGAATAGTGTGATGAACGAACGAATTTGAAGTGTTCAAATTCGGTTTTTGGAGCAAAGCATTAAATATATATGATATATTTAACCTAATGTTTATTTGTGAATTAAACATAAAGAGAGAGAAAATATAAGATATTTAAATAAGATTTAAATATCAAGATTATGAATAGTGATTCATATAAATTAGGATAAGTGTTAGATTTAATATTAAATTTAATTAATTATTTAATATTAATTTAATTTTTAAAATTGATTATTATAATTAGTTTTGAAATCAAATGGATTTTGTCAAAATTGCATTATAAGTCAATTTGTTCACTACGACAAAAATACATTGAAAGTCAAATTGTTGACTTTTGATTTTTGAAAGTCAAAAAGTCAAATTTGTTGACTTTGGACTTTGGGATTCAAACTTTGACCAAGTTAGTGGAAAGATCTAACATTTGTGAATGGAAAATGTCAACTTTTGCATGGCTAAGTGCTGCCTTCATTTGAAGACACTTGTCCCATTAAATCCCACATTTTGAGTTAGTGGAATTTTGAGTGTCAAATTCTCATCAAACTTAAAGTTGCCTGTTTGCATGTCAGTCTTTAAAAAGAGTGTTTAATACTATTGAAGGCTTCTTGGCCATAGTGGGCTTAGATGAGATTATGTGATAATCTCGTCCTTTTTCTCTCAAAGCTTTAGCTTTTTCCTCTCCAAATTAGTCACTCACCAGATTTCACCATCCCGTTTTAAGGTCGGAGAATAGTTGGAAAGACTCTAGTGGTGGTCTATGAACCGTTCATGAGGAGATTGGAATTAATTTGGAGAAGATTCAAAGACTACAAAGGTTGTATTCTTTCCCCGTTTTACTTAATTAATTTCATGCATGCTTATCTTTCTAATTAATCTAATTAGAGTTCTTTAGATCCATTTTTCTTCCGCTACGTATATGTTCGTTCCATCAATTGTTTTTTAATTTTAAGTTGGTTTGTTTAAGAAAATGCAGATATGTGTTCGTTTGTTTCAATTCTTAATTATGTTATTTTGTATATTGGGATTGAGAATAATTTTGGGGGGTGGGGATTCAATAAACTTCATTTATGAAAAACTAAGTTGGGAGGGGCTGTAAGTTGGTTTCTTTAAGTAAATGTAGATACGTCTTGGTTTGTTTCAATTCTTATGAGTTGGTTGGGTTTAATTTGGGTTTAAAGTCCTACATTAAGTTTGAGATTGAAATATATAGTTATGAGTGCGTTGGGTTTTAAGTTTTATATTAGGTTTGAAGTTAAAGTGGGTTTTATTTGTTAATGTTCTTATATTAGTTTTAAGTTCTATATTGAGTTTGAGATTGAAATATGCAAGTTTGAGTTAGTTTGTTTTAATTCATTAATGTTCTTAGTTGAGTTTTAAATTCTATATTCATTTTGAGATTGGTATATGGTATTGAGCATAAACTTATTTAAATTTGTATTTTGTAGGTACCTCAAGGTTTATGTTGCAGATGCATCTCCCGACAACGTATTTAGGTTGTAGATGTTAATGTTATTTTCGATTTAGGAACTGTGGATTAAGGTTTTAAATGCATCTCCCGATAGGACCCGACGCTGTCATGTAATATTATTTTGGATTAAGGAATTGTGGATGTATTGTTTTAATTTGAGACAAATAGTATGTTTAAGACTTGAAATTCAAACATGTTTTCTATATATTATTTACTATATAGATATTTACTTGATTTTGGAAATTTTTTTATATTAGTTTGAATGATATTAAATTCAAACAAGTATGACATTTGAAAAAAAAAAGATTTAAATAAAGAAAAAAGAACTAATTCCGATGATTATATACACAATCTTTAATGTCCAAATTATCGTAGTGATTAAATTTTTATTGTTTTCAGTGTCGGGAAAGGTCCAAATTATTGTAGTGATTTTAAAAACAAAAACAAAAAATCCGGTTACCAAACGGGGTCTAAGAAAATAATATATTAAAATCAAAATAGATATATTTACATGATATAAAAGTCAAAATGATCGATAAGGAAATAATAATAATTTTGAAAATATTAATATAAGTGAGAGAAAGGTTATAATGGTCCAAATAAATGACTAAAAACCTTTAATAAAAAAATTCAAAAAAATAAGAATATTTATGAAATATATGGTCTTTTCCATGTGAAAATTTCTTAATTAAATGACATTCATAAAATAACGAGTTAACATTGTCACATTGTATGCTACTTTGGCAAAAAGTAATAACAAAAGAGTAATATTTGGCAGGTAACAACAATTTTGCACTCCCTAACCTTATAGCCCAATCACTTTTTCTATGTATTCGAGTTGAGAGTTGGTTGTGCCGAGTGGGGTCGGGTAAGAGGGGGCATAGTAAGTTGTTCTGTGTATTCTGGTGTGCTTCCATCTACTACATCTGGCAGGAGCATAATCGTCGACAAAAAAAGCAAAAACAGCTACAGCATAAAATGTTCATCCTTGCCCGAGGATTGACTTGTTAGATATGAAATCAAAGAAAAAGTCAAATGCGGAATCCAGGTTAAATATTTTACTCCGGATCCAACATCGGTATGGCTGGTACTTTCGGTGTGCTCCTAGCTTTCCTAGTAATCCTTTTTTGACTCTAAGGGGAACTAGAAAGAAAGGAGGTTGCTGAGCAAGAAGCAAAAATGGCTGCATACGAGTAAAAATGGCTGCTTTGTTTCACCTTATGGTCTCTAAGGTTCGTGCTCGAGCTGCTTCCTGGCGGGTTGATCTTCTTGGTCTTCTCTAGCGTGTTTACGGGTGCTTTTTTTTTTTTTTTTGTTTATACTTGTTGTTGCTTTCTGTTTTTCTGTTGCCCTTAGTTGTGAGGTATTGGTTTCTCTTCTCTGGCTTTCTCTCTAGTGTTTTAGGGGTTTTTTTTTTTTTTTTTTACGTTTATGTTTGGTTATGTTCTAATTTTATCTTGTTGTCTTTATTTGCATATTGTTGCCCTGTCTTTGCTTGTGCTTTATTACTTTGATGTCTTGATCCCGGGCTGTGGATCCCCTTGTTTTTGTATAATAATATCATCTATTCTAAAAAAATAATAATAATAAGAGATAAATGGTTTGACAGTCTTTTTGTGGTTTGGCTCACAACACACTTTCAAAGAACGGAAGGTTACATTTATATTATTGTTTTAAAAGAAAAATAGTCTGTGTGTATATATTTTATGTTATTGTTTAAAAAAAAAAAAAAAGTAACCTTTGTGTGTATATATATGTAGTTATTAGTAATATATTTTTAAACAATAAACAATAATTTATCCGTTAACCAAATATAACTCAACAAACATGAGTTTTGTACTATCGACCATGAAGTCAAAGGTTCAATTCGCCCATCCCACATGTTGTAAAGAAAATTAAAACAATAATTTATCCATTCTTAGAAAGAAAAAAACATAAATTAAAAAGAAAAACTTATTACAATTTTTTTCTAATAAAATTCTTCATAAATACTATAAAAATTAAATATATAACATAATACTTTTGACTACTTTAATTTTAAAAATTAATTTCCATGTAAATTTTACTGATAAAATTAAAATTGGATCCAATTATAAAAACAGTTTTTAATGTTGTGTAAATTATAATGAAATTGAAATGGGGCTCATGGGCTGGAAGCGACCATTATCCTGGCCCAGAACCGTAATTCGTCCTCGAGTTTTATGGGCCATGGCTACCCCTACGACGTCGTATGAATAAAATCTGTTGGTTAAAAACAAAAATAAAAATGCGGTGAGCGTGGATCGAACACGCGACCTTCAGATCTTCAGTCTGACGCTCTCCCAACTGAGCTATCCCCGCCACTTGTTGTCCATTTGTTCTTAAACCTTAATTAATTCATTCTACATCTTATACCATTTTTGAAAACATATCCGCTTAGTAATTTCTATTTGATATGTTTTACGTTTTTTGTTTTTTAAGAATTAAAGGATGGATATTTATGATAACTATTTTTGTTTTATCTTTCTTTTTTAAGAAATGAAAACATAATAAGTTCACAAAATAATATATATATATATATATTTTTATAAGTTTTTTTATATTGTCTATTTTATTTGAATTTTCAACTAGGAAGGTAGTTACAAAATCAAGTCCAAAATTCTTACTAACCCTTTGTCTTTTATTTCTTCTATGCTCTAATTCATGCGTGCTATCAGATGTATGACAAGGGTATTCAGACATTTGATCGATGCTTGAAGTACTAGCAATTTGATTATGAAGTGAATTATCTACTAATTGATTAATAGTTTTAGTCATGACAAAAACATGCTAAAAAAACACAACTCTATATTCACACAATGAATTATTACCTCAACACATAAACCTATACGTAGCACTATTATTAGCATAATCGATAAAAATGCAGTCAAAAGTTTTAGAACGAACCATGCATTTCTTGAATTCTAGATATGCTACCTTGGCTAAGCACCCCCCACACTCTCAAGTAATCTAGGTTAGGTGGGAGCCCTTCGACGGCTCGGAGGGGGTCTTATCCAGATTTTTGTGAGGAACCTTGTTAAGAATAAAACAAGCAAAAAGCATAACTTCTCTCCCACATGTTATCAGATAATCCAGAGCTCAAAAACATAAAATTCATCATTTCTTTTAAAGTTCTATTCTTACGTTCTGCTATGCCACTTTGTTTGAAGTGGATAGGGAGCAGTTACTTCACCAATGATATAGTTTAATTCATAGAATTCCTTAAGGAAAGTGTCATTATGTTCACCTCCTCTATCATATCTAATTCTTTTTATTTTCCTATCTAATTGATTTCTACTTCAACCTTGAATTTCACAAACATACTACTAGCTTCATCCTTTGATTTTAGAAAATATTTTTTTGTATATCTAGAATAATCATCAACAAAGGATATATAATAGTTTTTACCACCTCTATCTCATGGTGTTTCTAGAATCAACTAGATCTATGTGAATTAACTCAAGTAATTTTGTACTACGTGTCGTTATTGATTTAAAAGGCTTTTTAGCAAATTTTGCTTCTACACATATTGGGCATCTATTTATTTCATGTGAATCAGAAACATTAATAAGATGCAAATTTTTAACCCTTTTAATCGATGCAGTATTAGCATGTCCTAATCGACCAAGTGACACATCAATGGATTCAATCATATAAGCAAAATTGTTGAGGACTCATTGTTGGGTTTGAAATCACTCCAAACGCACGAGTATTCTGGGAGATATCCTCGTCCCAATTTGATGCTACTTCTAGACGACTGTCCGACGACATCTCCTCCTCTTGAAACTTCATGATCGACGCATGATCTCACTCCCAATTCATGGTCTCTTTCAAATCCATCTTCTAACACTCTTCCTTACGTTCTTTGAAGAGGATTTAGCTTATGAATGGAAGAGACATCTTGTGATGGTATTTATAGGCCAAAGGAAACGACCCTTATCATCTTTACCAAGCCTCTTGCGTGTGACACCTCCTTTGGGGTGTTTGCACCATGTTTTGCCACCACCTACTCCCTTGACATTCACCTACTCTCATGCCATACACCTACTTGAGTTATCTTCCTCATGCATAAGACTTCCTTTGCATGAAAATTAATTCGTCCAGCTCCTACTAACTCAAGCCACAACTTTCTCTCAGCATAGCCATTTATTATAATCATTTAATTGCAACATTTTTCTCGAGTATTATGATAATTATTTCTTCATTTAAAGAAGTCTTATATCTACTTTAAAATTATGTATCGATAATTTGAAATAAAATCTTAATAAATGGTTTAAATTGATCAACTCATATGATAGTTTAGTGATTTAATTAATTAAAACTATCAGAATATGAATTGATTTTTTTTCAAAATAAAACTACTTTGATAACTAATAATAAATTTAGTTCAAATCTCATTTTATTACATCTTGATCCCAAATTTTTTTAGATTTGTTCTATTTTAATCAAGTTCAAGCTTATTATTTAGTAGTTAGTTTTGGGCCTTATCTCGAGATACTTCCTTCCACCAACATGCTCCAAAATATCTTAGGAAGCTTACCTTAAAACTTAGCTCAGAACTTTTCGTTGTTTGGCCGAAATCATCAAATCATTAAGACTGGCCCAAGCTTACCTGAGAGCTCAACCCTTCTGTTCTTTCCTAACTCTCCAGCTCAATTCTTTAGAGATTCTTCTCCAGAACCTCTATTCTAAAAACTAGACTCTTAGAGCTTTCAGATGGCTTTGAAATCACTCCAAACGCACGAGTATTCTGGGAGATATCCTCGTCCCAAATTGATGTTACTTCTAGACTTGACTGTCCAACGGTATCTCCTCCTCTTGGAACTTCATGATCGACGCATGATCTCACTCCCAACGCATGGTCTCTTCATCTTCTAACACTTTTCCTTACGTTCTTTGAAGAGGATTTAGCTTATTAATGGAAGAGACATCTTGTGGAGAAATTTATAGGCCAAAGGAAACGATCCTTATCATCTTTACCAAGCCTCCAATGCATGACACCTCCTTTGGGGTGTTTGCACCATGTTTTGCCACCACCTACTCCCTTGACATTCACCTACTCTCATGCCATACATCTACTTGAGTTGTCTTCCTCATGCATAAGACTTCCTTTGCATGCAAATTAATTCATCAAGCTCCTACTAACTCAAGCCATACTTTCTCTCAGCATAGCCATTTGTCAAGATGAGTTCATCAATCTTGCTTAACGCAATCCTCAGCACCGCTCCATCATTTAGTTCCTGTATCTATCACTTAGCTCCAACGGCTTATCGTGTAGCTCAATTGTTTAGTAAACGATCTCGTTCTCAACGATCTCACGCATAGTCGATCATTTAGCTATCGCACCCATCGTTTACCTCCATTGTTTAGCATTGACGCCTTATCGCCCAATGCATCCACTCATCGCTTAGAGTTATCGCCCTGCGTCTGCTTATATCGCGTAGTGCCTATCACTTAGTATTCTGCCTATTGTGTAGCGTGTCTGCTCATCGTTTAACGCAGCACGGCTATCGTCTACCATCCACGCCCATCGCGTAGCACCATCGTGTAGTCCATCGCTTAGCACTCGCACATCGCTTAACACTTAACGCTGTTATATAGTGATATCGTTTAGTGCTATCGCCTAGCTTCCACACTTATCGTCTAGCCTTACATTGATCGTGTAGTACTTTGCCTATCGTATAGCTCGATCGTCTAGCGCGCCATTTCTACACGATCGTTTAACGTCGTGCACATGTACACGATCGTTTAACTCATTGCTTGGCTCCGCGCATTTACCATACAATCACCTACCTCATCGTTTAGCTCCTCACATTGCTACATGATCGTCCATCGCTCGCCTATACGATCGCCTACCTCATCGTGTAGCTCTTCACATTGCTACACGATCGTCCAGCGTCCACCTATACGATCGCCTACCTCATCTTGTATTGTCGCTCACTTACTAGACAATCGTGTACCTCATCGTGTAGCACTGCTCATTTGCTACACGATCTTCTGCTTAGCGACTTGTGCTCAACATCTCGCTTTCTCTGCTCTTGCTCACGTATAGTCAACACATGAGCAATTCTTGGCAACGTCTCTTACCAACGCTTCGGCCAACATGGGTCCAACCTTACAAAGGTCTCCTAACACTTAACGCATGACTTTTTTTTTACTTTACACTTAGCCAAATTTCACCAATTAAGGCTTAACTCAAAACTACTCAAGGAAAATCTATACAACACTTAGAAATTTCCTTCTCTTCAACATATGATTTAACATTTACTTAGTTAATTTCTTTTATCACCTACGTAAGTAGGAAAAATGGAAATCTGGGTTTCACACTAATGGAGTATTGCGACATCCAACTGATGCTAAAGGGTGGAAGCATTTTGATCGTGAGTTTCTTAAGTTTGCTTTAGACCCTCAAAATGTTCGTTTAGGACTAGCTTCAAATGACTTCAATCCATTCGGGAATATGAGTCCTTCGTATAGTATGTGGCCAGTAGTGCTCATTCCTTACAATTTGCCACCTTGAAGATACATAAAATAGACAAATTTCATTGTCTTCTTCTTATATCCGATCCAAAATCTCTTGGAAAATAAATTGATATTTACATACAGCCATTAATTGAAGAGTTAAAGAAGTTATGAAATGATGGTGTGTACACTTACGATTGTGTTAGCAGCGAATACTTTCAACTATGTGCGTGCTTCTGTGGAATATTAATGACTTCTCTGCATATGGTGACCTATCTGGATGGAGTACCAAAGGTTACCAAGCATGCCCTGTTTGTAAAGAGGTTACATCATCATTGAGGCTAAGAGGAAAACAATGTTTTATGGGGCATTGACGTTATCTTCCAGATAATCACAATTGGCACAAGAGCAAACAATATGATGGAAAAGTGGAACATTGACCTCCTCCAGATTTCATGGATGGGGAAGATATCTTACAAGAAGTGAACTTGTTAAACTTTCTGTGTTTAACAAACATCCAGAGAAACGTGTTAAAAAATGGAAACAAAGTTTAAATTGGAATAAAAAAGTATATTTTTCCAACTTCCATATGGTCGAAACTTTTATTGAGACATACGTTGGTTGTTATGTATATTGAAAGGAATATTTGTAATAACTTGGTAGGCACGTTGTTAAATATTGAGGGAAAGAATAGGATACAACTAATGCTCGTTTGAATTTAGAAGATCTAAATATACGAAAAGAACTACACCTGCAAAAGGTAGGAGATAAAGTTGTCAAGCCACACGCTGCATACACATTGACTACTAATGACAAGGTTGAATTTTGTAAGTTGATGAAATCAATCAAATTTTCTGATGGGTTTGTATCAAATATATCTAGATGTGTGAGTGAGAAAGATGGAAAGCTATTGGGGCTAAAAACTCACGACTCGCATGTTCTACTTCAAAGGCTTCTTCCAATTGGTGTTTGAGCATACTTAAAAAAAGACGTGTCCATTGTTGTCATTGAGTTATGCAAATTTTTTTTTTGTGATCTATATGCAAAAACAATATCTATAGAGGATTTGGATCAATTACAAAGAGACATTATAATCATACTTTGTAAGTTAGAAAAAATATTTCCACCGGCATTTTTTGATGTAATGGTATACCTAGCAGTCCATTTGCCCTATGAAACAAAAGTTGCAGGTCCAGTTAGTTCTAGTTGGATGTACCCTATCGAAAGAAGCTTACGGACATTGAAACAATATGTAAGAAACAAAGCATGTTATGAGGGTTCTATAGCAGTAGCATATATAATGGATGAATCATTTGTATTTTGTTCTTTGTACATAACTGGAATTGAGACGAGGTTCAATAGAGATGAAAGAAATGATGATAGACTTCCAGAGGATGAGATATGTGGTGAATTTTCAATATTCAGACAAAATGCACGATTATTAGGAGCACCAAGAATAAGGACAGTATCGAGAGAAGAGAAATACAGTGCACATCGGTACATCTTGAAAAATTGCATGGAAATAAAATCTTAATGAAAGTATGTTTTGAACATTCTATTGTAATTGATTATTTTGATACAAAGTGTGAAATATAAAATTGAGAATACGTCTCTTACTTATAGAAAATATTTGAGACTAATCGACATGAAGCTCAAAGTCAGGATGATTTATGTATATGGCACCAACGAGGTTTTCTGGTTGGTTCAAATCTCATGTAAGTATGGGTTTAAAAGAAAAGTAAAAATTCAATAGAATTAATTCCTATCGACATTAGTTTTTAAGATCTATTATGTTGTACTGAATTAACAGGTTCTTTCATTGCATGAAAATGGAGATATATCTGATGATATATATTCACTAGCGATGGGGCCAAGTTCAGAAGTGCGCTCATACAGTGGATGCATTGTTAATGGAGTACGCTATCATAGTATTAACTGTGATAATTTTCGGAGTACACAAAATACCGGGATCATGGTGCTCCTCTGTGGAAGATAATTCAAGTTATTTTATATCCACATTTTATTTTAGATCCATAATCGATAATTTGTATATAAACTAATGTTTAATTAAACTAACGATGTATAATTCCTTCAGAGTTTGGTTGTGCGACTAATAGAGCTAGATGCGGATACTCTCGAAACGTTGATTTGGATAGATATGTGCAACAATTTCGGAGAATTCCTATCGAGATCGACCCTGTATGGGAGAAACCAATTTGCAACAATACAACAAGGTTTAGCAATTCCATTTGTATCAACGCTCAGGATTCTTTTTCTTTTCGTTATGGATCATGGAGAGAGGTACCAATAGAAACTAGAGAGCTAGTTAAAAGTTGCTTCTTGGTAAGATGGTTATTTGATATTTATATATGTGTCTGCATTTGCAGAGATACTAATTAGTTTTTCTTTTCTTTCTTAATTTAGAACCATTTTGTGTTAGACTTGTCCAGTCAATTGGTCAATAATTTCATCGATGAACAGATGACATTCAAAGAGTATAAGGGGGAACTACACAAACACTAAGTTCATTAAAAGAGTATAGGGGGGAACTACACAAACACTATAAAAAAGAAAAATATGCAAGTTCTAAAGAGGCACGAGCACACCCACATGATTGACTTAAAGACGACATAGAAGATTGACACTTTTTATGTAACAAGTTTGAATCCATCGACTGGAAAGTAAGAACTTTTTGTGTTTTTTTTTTTTTTTTTAATGTTTACTTACATTTCAATTACTCGTTTTCTCTTAGTTTCTCATTTTCTTAGAAAGTGGCAGAGACTAATCAAAGGAATCGGTCAGCCCAAAAGTACCCTCATACAGCTGGTTCTAAGACTTTCATATGCATATGAGAATCCATGGCAATATTAGAAGTATTTCTATATTTGATTTCTAAGAAAGTATTATTAATATATTCTATGTGAATTTTTTTACATAAAGGACCCGATGGTCAAACAATAGACCTAGTGGACTTATTCAAGCAAACACACTATAAGAGTGACCAGACGTTTGTTAATCAAGCCGCTAATGATGCATATATAAGTTTTTATTTCGCATTGTAACTTTATTTATATACAATTGTCATACAATAATTAGTTCTAATTATTGATGTAGAGTCAAATGATCGAGCTGAAAGAAGCCTCCACCCAATATGGGTCTAAACCAATATCAGAAGAAGAAATATGCGAGCAGGTGTTGGGCATAGAAATGGGCCTTGGTAGGACACCAAAGGGTAAAAAAAATAAAAAAAAAAAGAAAAAGAAAAAGAAAAAAAGAAGAAGGCATCCTCATCAAGAGTTATAGAGGAGCAAAAACAAGAGATAGAAGAGTTAAAGGATAAACTTGCTAGATTGGACGAACTGAAAGTAAAAAGACAATCTGAGATGGATGATATGAAAGCTATTCTCTTATAGCTCATGAGAGATAAATCGAACTAGGTATGAACTCTTTGACTTTCATAGTAAACTAATTAGAAGTTCGTGTATGTTGTTATCATGCAGTTATGATAACAACATAAACGTGTAGTTATGTAAAGTATAGTTAGTGTTCTAAAGTTGAGTTTGATTTTCAGTTTGTGCTAAATAGTAGGGAGGGGAGGGGAGAGGATTATGAAGTTGAATTTGAATTTCAGTTTGTGCTAAATTATGTTAGTTTTTATATTGGGATTGAGAATAATTTGGGGGGAGAGGGGATTCAATAAACTTCATTTAAGTAAAACTAAGTGGAGGTATGTGTTGTAGATATAAGTTTAAGTAAATATAGATATGTGTTGGTTTGTTTCAATTGTTATGAGTTGGTTGGGTTTAAGTTGGGTCTTAAGTACAAGTATGTTTAAGTTTAAGTTGGTTTCTTCAAGTAATCGTAGATATAAGTTTAAGTAAATGTAGATATGTGTTGGTTTGTTTCAATTTTGAATTATGTTGGTTTGTATATTAGGATTGAGAATAATTTTGGGGGGTGGGGATTCAATAAACTTCATTTAAGAAAAACTAGTTTATTGTATCTATCCTTTCATTATTCAACCTTGTATATCATCTACTAGAGTTTTAGTCCAAATGGGAGTTTATTGAGTTGTAGATCCTAAAACTCGCAGTTTGTAATATTAAACGTATTCTATTATTAATTAAGATGTTATTGGCGTTTATTCAATAAAACTATTATTGAATATGTGAATTGTACTTGTAAAGTCTAAATCAAATAAATTAAAGATCCATGGCTATTATATGAATAGTTGAACTTTATGTGGAGACATAAGAGTGGATCAAGTTCAATAAATAGCCAAAATGGTCTATAGTATACGAATAAGGTTGGGTATCTTATTCTGGTAACACTATCGGATGCGGTCCACTCTGTAGTTGTTACAATTTGTTGAAAAGTGGTACAAACAAAGTGATCCTGATTCGTTCATGTATTGACATGAGGAGTGGGGGCGTCCTATGTAAAGAGTTTTAATAAGATTGGACCAAGAATTAAGTCACTCTTACTTTAGAACGTTGTTTATTGTTAACTATTTCAAAGCGATGACCTAGGCAACTTGGTCTTAATCTCGAGCTAACTATGAACTTCTGTTTATTCGAGATTACCCTTAGATTTGTAGGGTGATGGTTGGCTCAACAACGTTGGCTCAATAAGTCTCCCATTTAAGGGGTAAGACCGGGTAGATAGCTATAGACATAGGGTGTAAGACGAAATTCACTCCTACCCGCTTTTAAGGATAATAGAGAAGTTGTTTCCTTAAGTGCTGACTCTGGGTCTTGAACAAGAGGCCCCACCCTCTCATTGGCTCGAGAGGGACTCGGTTTAATGATTGAATCACAAACCAATTGTTCATTAGAGTATCAGTGGGACTTAAGGAGCAAGATGTAATCTCGAGGGTAAAAAAACTTTTGACCCAACCGTTATTACAATCAACCTATGAAGGGATGACTTACTAATCATGGTTATATCGAGTTGACATAATATATCTACAATGAGGGGAATGTAACTACTGGACTTTAGTGGAGTGACTCGATAGTTAACGAATGGTGGTTAATTAGGTTAAAGAGTTTAGTCGGTTAATCGCGAATCGTTGGAGCCCATGATCTGTAGATCCCCCTACTAGCTCATATCAAACTAAACCTTAGAATAGTGTGACGAATGAATTTGAAGTGTTCAAATTCGATTTATGGAGCAAAGCATTAAATATATATGATATATTTAACCTAATTTTATTTGTGAATTAAACATAAAGAGAGAGAAAATATGTGATATTTAAATAAGATTTAAATATCAAAATTATGAATAGTGATTCACATAAATTGGGATAAGTGTTGGATTTAATATTAAATTAAATTAATTAAATTGTTTAATTAATTATTTAATCTTAATTTAATTTTTAAAATTGATTATTAGAATTAGTTTTGAAATTAAATGGATTTAGTCAAAATTGCATTATAAGTCAATTTGTTGACTACGACAAAAATACAATGAAAGCCAAATTGTTGACTTTTGATTTTTGAAAGTCAAAAAGTCAAATTTGTTGACTTTGGACTTTGGGATTCAAACTTTGACCAAGTTAGTGGAAAGATCCAACATTTGTGAATGGAAAATGCCAACTTTTACATGGCTAAGTGTTGTTTTCATTTGAAGACATTTGTCCCACTAAATCCCACATTTTGAGTTAGTGGAATTTTGAGTGTCAAATTCACATCAAACTTAAAGTTGCATGTTTACATGTCAGTCTTTAAAAGGAGTGTTTAATGCTTTTGAAGACTTCTTGGCCATAGTGGGCTTAGATGAGATTATGTGATAATCTCATCCCTTTTTCTCTCAAAGCTTTAGTTTTTTCCTCACCAAATTAGTCACTCACCGGATTCCACCATCCCGTTCTAAGGTCGGAGAATAGTTGGAAAGACTCTCGTGGTAGTCTACGAACCGTTCGTGAGGAGATTGGAGTTAATTTGAGATTCAAAGACTACAAAGGTTGTATTCTTTTCCCATTTTACTTGTTTGATTTCATGCATGCTTATCTTTATAATTAATCTAATTAGAATACTATAGATCCATTTTTCTTCCGCTACGCGTATGTTCGTTCCATCAATTTTGTTTAATTTTAAGTTGGTTTGTTTAAGAAAATGCAGATATGTGTTCGTTTGTTTCAATTCTTAATTAGGTTATTTTGCATATTGGGATTGAGAATAATTTTGGGGGGTGGGGATTCAATAAACTTCATTTATGAAAAACTAAGTTGGGAGGGGGTGTAAGTTGGTTTCTTTAAGTAAATGTAGATACGTCTTGGTTTGTTTCGATTCTTATGAGTTGGTTGGGTTTAAGTTGGGTTTTAAGTCCTACATTAAGTTTGAGATTGAAATGTATAGTTATGAGTGCGTTGGGTTTTAAGTTTTATATTAGGTTTGAAGTTAAAGTGTGTTTTATTTGTTAATGTTCTTATATTGGTTTTAAGTTCTATATTGAGTTTGAGATTGAAATATGCAAGTTTGAGTTGGTTTGTTTTAATTCATTAATGTTCTTAGTTGAGTTTTAAATTCTATATTCATTTTGAGATTGGTATATGGTATTGAGCATAAACTTATTTAAATTTGTATTTTGTAGGTACCTCAAGGTTTATGTTGCAGATGTATCTCCCGACAACGTATTTAGGTTGTAGATGTTAATGTTATTTTCGATTTAGGAACTGTGGATTAAGGTTGTAGATGCATCTCCCAATAGGACCCGATGCCGTCATGTAATGTTATTTTTTAAGGAATTGTGGATGTATTGTTTTAATTTGAGACAAATAGTATGTTTAAGACTTGAAATTCAAACATGTTTTCTATATATTATTTACTATATAGACATTTACTTGATTTTGGCAATTTTTTTTATATTAGTTTGAATGATATTTGTAAAATTCAAACACGTATGACATTTGAAAAAAAAGATTTAAATAAAGAAAAAAGAACTAATTCTGATGATTAAATATACAATCTTAACGATACAAGGGGCCGGAAAAAACCATAATTTAATGTGTTTTTTATCTTCTCTCGACACTAATGAACAAACCCCCGATGGTTCATAGGGTCGAAAAAAGATACAAAATCCCAACAGTGCAAGGTCACCGTTGGGATAATTAAATATCTCCTGACGATGACACTAATTTGTCACCCTCGGGATATAATTATTCATCCCAACGTTGGCTTCTCATCGTCGGGTGAATTTTTTTTATCCGGTCTTAATAAATTACGACCATCGAGGTTTACAAATTATCCCGACAGTGTTGTTTAGGGTCGGCATAAAAACCACATTCTCCATCCGTCGAGATAACTGTTTTTCCCTACGATACCGCTGTTATATCATCGGGGAAGATTACGCCGACGAGGCTTTGCCCACGATCCGCCCGACGATTGTTTGACCGTCGGAAAAAGTTTTGCCGACGCTCTTTTCAACTAATTCCGACGGTTTTCAGTGTCAGGAAAGGTCCAAATTATTGTAGTGATTTTAAAAATAAAAACAAAAAATCCAGTTACCAAACGTGGTCTAAGAAAATAATATATTAAAATCAAAATAGATATATTTATATGATATAAAAGTCAAAATGATCGATAAGAAAATAATAATAATTTTGAAAATATTAATATAAGTGAGAGAAAGGTTATAATGGTCCAAATAAATGACTAAAAACCTTTAATAAAAAATTCAAAAAAATAAGAATATTTATGAAATATATGGTCTTTTCCATGTGAAAATTTCTTAATTAAATGACATTCATAAAATAACGAGTCAACATTGTCACATTGTATGCTACTTTGGCAAAAAGTAATAACAAAAGAGTAATATTTGGCAGGTAACAACAATTTTGCACTCCCTAACCTTATAGCCCAATCACTTTTTCTATGTATTCGAGTTGAGTTGGTTGTGTCGAGTGGGGTCGGGTAAGAGGGTGCATAGTAAGTTGTTCTGTGTATTCTGGTGTGCTTTCATCTACTACATCTGGCAGGAGCATAATCGGTGGCTGCATGGAAGTCGACCGAGGTCGGAGTCTGCTTTGTTTCACCTTATGGTCTCTACGGTTCATGCTCGAGCTGCTTCCTGGCGGGTTGATCTTCTTGATCTTCTCTAGCGTGTTTACGGGTGCTTTTCTTTTCTTTTCTTTTTTTTTTAACTTACTGTTGCTCTCTGTTTTGTTGCCCTTAGTTGTGGGGTTTTGGTTTCTCTTCTCTGGCTTTCTCTCTAGTGTTTTAGGGTTTTTTTTTATGTTTATGTTTGGTTATGTTCTAGTTTTATCTTGTTGGCTTTATTTGCGTATTGTTGCCCTATCTTTGCTTGTGCTTTATTGCTTTGATGTCTTGATCCCGGGCTGTGGGATCCCCCTTGTTGTTATATAATAATATCATCTATTCTAAAAAAATAATAATAATAAGAGATAAATGGTTTGACGGTCTTTTTGTGGTTTGGCTCACAACATATTTTCAAAGAACGGAAAATATTGATTAATTCGTTCTAAAGAGTTTTAGCCAATTAATCTCAAATCGATGGAGCTCGTGATTTGTATGTCCATAAGGTCCCTCTACTAGTTCGTAAAACATGAACATCTTGAATTAGTAAATTGAATGAATTTGGAATAATATCAATTTGAAGTATTCAAAATGAATTTAGGGTTTGAATTTGAATAGTTCCAATTCAAATTATGGTTTGTATAATTATATTCGATATAATTAGTTAACGTTTAATTTGTCGAAATCAAATAAAATTGGAGAGTTTATAATATTTAAATATTGATTACATGAATAGAATTCGTGTTTAAATATTAGCTGTGTGATTAATTTAATATTTGATAGTAAATTATTATACAATTAATTAAATATGTTTGATTAATTAAAATCAAATTAATTTTCATTTTTTTTATTCAATTTGAGAAATTGAATTTTTGAAAATTTGAATTTAATTAATTTTGAATTAATTAAATAAGTTTTAGTTAATTTGAAATTAATTAAAATAAGAATTTAAAATGAAAATTATATTGTTAGTGGAAACATAAAAAATTCATCAAAAGGGAGGTGTTTCTTCACTTTTAAACCACCTATCCCACTTCATGTTGTCCAATTGAAGTGGCATTGCAAGCGCTTGCATGAAGATGATACATAAAACTCTCAAATTTTGTTGAAGAAAAAGAGAGAGAACTGGAGAAAGTTTTTCGCTGAGTTATTCTCCTTCACCTGAAACCCATTCTATTCCCTTCACAAATTCACTTCAATCTTGAGTTTCACCACTCAAATTTAAGGCTAAGAATAGTAGAGAAGATCTCTTGGTGGTTCACTGAAGATTTGGAGCTGAGAATTCGTGAAGAGCAGCTTGGATTGGAGGAATTCTTCAAAGGAATGTGTTTCTTGAAACCATCTTAATACCCTATGAACATGCTTATTTTGATGTCAAAATTAAGAAATTGGAATGCTTAATGATTCTGTTTTCTTCCGCTACTTGTTTCTATATTCCAACACTCTTGTCCTAAATTTCGTAGTTTGTAAACTTGTAAACATTATTATTTATTAATAAAATAAAGTATTTTAATCATTTATTAGTCTTGCATAACTTAATCAAATAAACTGAGGTCCATGGTTATTTAATGTAACTTGAACAATATGTGGTAGACATACAGTTGGATCGTATTCAAGTAATAACCTAAAAGGTCTATAATATATTGATAAGCTTGGGTACCCCATCCTGGTAACACTACGGATACGACTCACTTTGTAAATGTTACAAGTGCTATAAATGTTACAAACATTGATTCAAGTCGTTCATGTAATAGACATGCAAATGGGGTATCTTATACAAAGAGTTTGTATAAGACTAGATCATAAAATAATTAATCTTTCACTGTAACACCATTGATTGAAAAGGTTAATATTTCATAGGGCGATTGTAGGTAACTCAATCTCAATCCTCGGTGAGTTATGAATTCTTGCCTATGAGGGACTGTTCTTTCATTTGTATGGGTGAGAGTGATCCAAGTCGCTGACTTAATATGCCTACCATTTTGGAAGCATGATCGAATGGGGAGCTGAAAACATAACTATACGAGATGAAATTTACTCCTTCATGTTTTTAGGGAAAGTAAAGAAGCAATCCCTTAAGTGTTGGCTATGGGTCTTGAACAATGAGGCACCTTCCCTCTCATTGGCTCGAGAGAGATTTTGTTTGTGGGAGAACCATAAACAAGTTGTTCATTAGAGAATTAGTGGCACTTAAGGAACTAGAGGTAATTACAGGAGTAAAACGATAATTTGACCCAGCTGTAATTATGAACGACTCGTGAAGAATTGACTTACCAATAACGATTATATCCATGGACAAAGAAATAAATCTACTGTGTGAAGAGTATATCTATGAGTTTTTAGTGGAGTAACTCGCAATTAATGAATGTTGATTAATTTAATTAAAGAATTTAATTAATTAATATCGTATCATTGAAGCTTCTAATATGCAGGTCTATTAGGTCTCCCAGCTAGCTCACTAAGGGTAAAAATAGAATTGTTAAAGTTTTAGATGAATATGAGTTGTTCAAATTATTTAGGAAATATAATTATATATGATACAATTAATATAATGTATATGGATATATTATATTATAAAGTTACTTTTGAATTAATATAATGAATGTTGTTTTTTTTTTTAAACTTGGTTTAAAATGTTTTTTGAAAATTAAAAATGATAAGAAATCAATCAATTTTCACAAACTTAAAATAAAAGTTAAATGTTATCATATGAGAATGAAGCAATTTAGTAATAAAGTTAGGTTGGTTTCAATTATACTCTTGAAATTTGGAAAGTTTCAATTAACTCTTAAAGTTTGAAATGTTGTTTTTTCATAACAACATTTGAAGACTTATGTTGTTAAATTTGTGGACGAAAAAATTTGGGTAAGCTTTTGTGTTACTTATGTGAACAAATTTAAATACATATTCAGAAATAAATTTAAAGTTTAGAGTTAGCGAAAAATTATAAATGAATAACAAAAGAGAGAGAGATGACAAAAGGTGTAGTTCACGACGCTTTTTCAACCTTTTTTTCTTTCACGTAAGGACAAAAAACTAATTCAAGGACTTTTTAAACCTATTTCTCAAAATTTAGAAACCAAAAAAGTACATTTCTAAATGTACCGATTATTGAAGCTCAGGAACCAATGTATTTTTTACTTTTATTTTTCATGTAAATTTTACTTCTGAAATACATCAATTTAAAAGGTAAGAATTAATTCAAAATTGAATCTAATTACGAAAAAAAAATCATCAAAAGTAATTATATATTTCTATCTTTTTTTTTTGAAGAATTGTATATTTCTAAGTTGATATTTCAGTAGAATCATAAATGAGTCATTATTATATTCATTTTATTGCAACTCAAAATCATAAAAATAAAATGATTCTTTCCTAAGAAATTATAGTGGGTAGAAGAAAGATGAAAGAAAAATATTCAATAAATGAGTCATTATTATAATCATTTAATTGCAACATTTTTCTCGAGTATTATGATAATTATTTCTTCATTTAAAGAAGTCTTATATATACTTGAAAATTATTTATGGATAATTTGAAATAAAATCTTAATAAATGGTTTAAATTGATCAACTGATATGATAGTTTAGTGATTTAATTAATTAAAACTACCAGAATATGAATTGATTGTTTTCAAAATAAAAATACTTTGATGACTAATAATAAATTTAGTTCAAATCTCATTTTATTACATCTTGATCCCAAATTTTTTTAGATTTGTTCTATTTTAATCAAGTTCAAGCTTATTATTTAGTAGTTAGTATTTTTACCTCTGGTTGAATCAATGAAACAAAATCCAAATCTATTAGACTCATATATAACCTCTCACATACTAAATACAAAGTCCCACAAAATTTATACTTTTGACGAATTTTGAAGCTAAAAAAAGCCTCATGATATCACTCATCATCAACTTCCTCTCACACTAAATCACTCATGCATAAATTTTTGGTAACATTTTCTATTTTAATTAATGTTGTTTCTAAAGGGGTTAAAGTACAAATTTGGTTATAACCGGCGACATAACTTCACATAAACCATTCAAATTCATTCACATTTAAATTCATTCACATTCAATTTTGGTTATATGACTGACACAATAGAGAGGTGGTTTATGTGAATGAATTTGAATTTGAATAGTTTATGTTAATTATTTTACAGAATTTGAAGTGTAATTGAGGGGTGAAAATGTATGATAGAGTCTAATCTCTAGCTTGTGTCACCACTAAATTCGATAGAGTGTTCGATTGGATTACAAGGGATTGTCAATCCCTTAAAAGAAAACTTTATTTTCAAGGATGATTTGGGAAATTCACCCAAAAGAAAAAACACGAACAAGAAATAAATGAAATGAAATTAAAAGTTAGAAATTGGAACTATGTGTTCTAATATAACTAATTGTCTAAATTATACAGGTTCAACTTATCGTATATATTATTAAGAATGGATAAAGAATGGATTAAGATTAAAAACAGGTTATCAACTGAGTATGCAGAAGGAGTTTATTGATTCCTTGAAGTTGCAAATCTTCATGTTAATAACTCGGGAAAAACAAGATATCCATGCAAAAAATGTATGAATGCAAGGTGTAAGCGAATAGCTAGAGTTGCAATATTTATTCATTAATGAAATTTCCCCATCGTGTCATCAATGGGTATATCATGGAGACTTAGTCGACTTGTTTAGGGATATGAGAGTCACACATCTCAATCAATACATGATGATGGATTAAGTACGACACGAATGAATGTTATAGATGAAAAAAATGAATTTTTGAATATTATAAATGATCTACAATGTTAGAACGCCGATGTAAATGAAGAAGAAAACGAGGATGAGATGCACACTAATGCCCAAGAAAGAGATAACAATTCAAGCTTATTTGAAGACTTAATAAATGAAGCATGCAACCAGTTGTACCCTAGTTCTCTTCATTGTTGTTCTTGGTGAAGTTGATGCATGTTGAGGTTCTTAGCGGTTGAACTAACAAGTCGTTTGATTTGTTACTTTAATTGTTAAAAGAAGCATTTTCCGTTGGAGCATCTATACCTAGTTCATTTTATGAAGCTAAAAGAAAATTACGTGACTTAGGACTAGATAATGAGTTTATTCATGATTGAAAATACGATTGCGTCTTATATTGGAAAGAATTTGTCGATTTACAACAGTTTCCAGTATGTGGTGAATCTCGATACAAAGTTCAATATGGAAAAAGTAAAAAGATCCCACATAAAATTTTACGACATTTTCCTTTGATAAGAAGATTGAAGCAATTATTTGCATATACCCATATTGCACCTGAAATGAGGTGACAAATAGATAAATGTGTTGAAACTAATTGTCACACCCCGCCTCGAGCCCGAGGAGAGGTGTGAGGGACCGCAGATATCACCCTTTTTTGATACCTACTATCCAACTGAACCTCTTTACTACACTCAGTAAATTTTAAGTCAAGGAGATAACAACAACTGATTAAGTAGGCCCATTTTATTTCAACAATATAATGTTTATACAACTCCAAGACTTAACTACAAAGTTTAAATCAACAACTCTCAAAACCCTAAAAGTGTGACTGTGGCTTGTGACAGACCTTGACCTTAATAGCACCCTGGAACTCCTCACCTTTCGCTACCTGAGTTATGAAGTTGTGAATAGTATTACTTGTGCAATCGATAAATCAATGAACGATATCAGTTTATGTAGAGTTGATGTTGATCCTATAGTCTTAGAAGAACAGATAATTCAGCGAGTTGATGATGACTTCATAAATGACGAGGAAGAGGATGTACAATCATCTTCTAATAGGAGTTTGAGTTTCGATGAACATCTTAATGATATGGAATAACCATGTAAATATGTATCTTCTTTTTCATTTCATAACTTACATATTGTTGTATAACATATATATTGTTGTTTGCGCAGGAACAATGGTAGGCCACACTAATGAGGAGGCAGTCTTGGAGTATTTCGCTTCCGAGTATGTTGGCGGATCATCCTCTGTGGAAGATAATTCAAGTTATTTTATATCCACATTTTATTTTAGATCCATAATCAATAATTTGTATATAAACTAATGTTTAATTAAACTAACGATGTATAATTTCTTCAGAGTCTGGTTGTGCGACTAATAGGGCTAGACGCGGATACTCTCGAAACGTTTATTTGGATAGATATGTGCAACAATTTCGGAGAATTCCTATCGAGATCGACCCCGTATGGGAGAAACCAATTTGCAACAATGCAACAAGGTTTAGCAATGCCATTGGTATCAACGCTCGGGAATCTTTTTCTGTTCGTTATGGATCATGGAGAGAGGTACCAATAGAAACTAGAGAGCTAGTTAAAAGTGGCTTATTGGTAAGATGGTTATTTGATATTTATATATGTGTCTGCATCTGCAAAGATACTAATTAGTTTTTCTTTTCTTTCTTAATTCAGAACCATTTTGTGTTAGACTTGTCCAGCCAACTGGTCAATAATTTCATCGATGAACAGATGACATTCAAAGAGTATAGGGGGGAACTACAAAAATACTATAAAAAAGAAAAATATGCAAGTTCTAAAGAGGCACGAGCACACCTACATGATTGACTTAAAGACGACATAGAAGCTTGACACTTTATGCAGCAAGTTATAATCCATCGACTGGAAAGTAAAAAAAATTTGTGTTTTTTTTTTTTTTTTTTTTAATGTTTACTTACATTTCAATTACTTATTTTCTCTTAATTTCTCATTTTCTTAGAAAGTGGCAGAGACTAATCAAAGGAATCGGTCAGCCCAAAAGTACCCTCATACAGCTGGTTCTAAGACTTTCATATGCATATGAAAATCCATGGCAATATTAGAAGTATTTCTATATTTGATTTCTAAGAAAGTATTATTAATATCTTCTATGTGAATTTTTTTACAGAAAGGACCCGATTGTCAAATAATGGACCTAGTGGACTTATTCAAGGAAACACACTATAAGAGTGACCAGACGTTTGTTAATCAAGCCGCTAATGAAGCACATATAAGTTTTTATTTCGCATTGTAACTTTATTTATATACAATTTTCATACAATAATTAGTTCTAATTATTGATGTAGAGTCAAATGATCGAGCTAAGAGAAGCCTCCACCCAAGAAGAGTCTAAACCAATATCGTTAGAAGAAATATGCGAGTAGGTGTTGGACACAGAAATGGGCCTTGGTAGGACACCAAAGGGTTAAAAAATGAAAAAAAAAAAAAAAAAAAAAGAAGAAGAAGAAGAAGTAAATCATCGTCCAGTGCATCCTCATCAAGAGTTATAGAGGAGCAAAAACAAGAGATAGAAGAGTTAAAGGCTAAACTTGCTAGATTGGACGAACTGAAAGTAAAAAGACAATCTGAGATGGATTATATGAAAGCTATGCTCTTATAGCTCATGAGAGATAAATCGAACTAGGTATGGACTCTTTGACTTTCATAGTAAACTAATTAGAAATTTGTCTATGTTGTTATCATGCAGTTATGATAACAACATGAACGTATAGTTATGTAAAGTATAGTTAGTGTTCTAAAGTTGAGTTTGATTTTCAGTTTGTGCTAAATATAGGGAGGGGAGGGGGGAGGATTATGAAGTTGAGTTTGAATTTCAGTTTGTGCTAAATTATGTTAGTTTTTATATTGGGATTGAGTATAATTTTGGGGAAGGGGGGATTCAATAAACTTTATTTAAGTAAAACTAAGTGGAGGTATGTGTTGTAGATATAAGTTTAAGTAAATGTAGATATGTGTTGGTTTGTTTCAATTGTTATGAGTTGGTTGGGTATAAGTTGGGTCTTAAGTACAAGTATGTTTAAGTTTAAGTTGGTTTCTTCAAGTAAACATAGATATAAGTTTAAGTAAATGTAGATATGTGTTGGTTTGTTTCAATTCTGAATTATGTTTGTTTGTATATTAGGATTGAGAATAATTTTAGGGGGTGGGGATTCAATAAACTTCATTTAAGAAAAACTAGTTTATTATATTTATTCTTTCATTATTCAACCTTGTATATCATCTACTGGAGTTTTAGTCCAAATGGGAGTTTATTGAGTTGTAGATCCTAAAACTCGCAGTTTGTAATGTTAAACGTATTCTATTATCAATAAAGATGTTATTGACGTTTATTCAATAAAACTATTATTAAATATGTGAATTGCACTTGTAAAGTCTAAATCAAATAAATTAAAGATCCATGGCTATTATATGAATACTTGAACTTTATGTGGAGACATAAGATGGATCAAGTTCAATAAATAGCCTAAATGATCTATAGTATACGAATAAGGTTGGGTATCTTATTCTGGTAACACTATCGGATGTGGTCCACTCTGTAGTTATTACAATTTGTTGTAAAGTGCTACAAACAAAGTGATCCTGATTCGTTCATGTATTCACATGAGGAATGGGGGCGTCCTATGCAAAGAGTTTTAATAAGATTGGACCAAGAATTAAGTCACTCTTACTTTATAACATTGTTTACTGTTGACTATTTCAAAGCGATGACCTAGGCAACTTGACCTTAATCCTGAGCTAACTATGAACTTCTGTTTATTCAGGATTACCCTTAGATTTGTATGGGTGAGGGTTGGCTTAACAAAGTTGGCTCAATTAGCCTCCAATTTCAGGAGTAAGACCGGGTAGATAGTTGGGGACATAGAGTGTAAGACAGAATTCACTCCTACCCGCTTTTAAAGATAGTAGAGAGGTTGTTCCCTTAAGTGTTGACTCTGGGTCTTGAACAAGGGGCCCCACCCTCTCATTGGCCCGAGAGGGACTCGGTTTAATGATTGAATCACAAACCAATTGTTCATTAGCGAATCAGTGGGACTTAAGGGGCAAGATGTAATCTCGAGGATAAAACAGCTTTTGACCCAGCCGTTATTACAAACAACCTGTGAAGGGTTGACTTACTAATCATGGTTATATCGAATGAACATAATATATCTACAGTGAGGGAAATGCAACTATTGGGCTTTAGTGGAGTGACCCGGTAGTTAGCAAATGGTGGTTAATTAGGTTAAAGAGTTTAGCCGGTTAATCGCGGATTGTTGGAGCCCATGATCTGTAGGTCCCCCTACTAGCTCATATCAGACTAAACCATAGAATAGTGTGACGAACGAATTTGAAGTGTTCAAATTCGATTTTTGGAGCAAAGCATTAAATATATATGATATATTTAATCAATGTTTGTTTGTGAATTAAACATAAATAGAAAGAAAATATGAGATATTTAAATAAGATTTAAATATCAAGATTATGAATAGTGATTCATATAAATTGGGATAAGTGTTAGATTTAGTATTAAATTAAATTAATTAAATTGTTTAATTAATTATTTATTATTAATTTAATTTTTAAAATTGATTATTAGAATTAGTTTTCAAATTAAATGGATTTGGTCAAAATTGCATTATAAGTCAATTTGTTGACTACGACAAAAATACAATGAAAGTCAAATTGTTGACTTTTGATTTTTGAAAGTCAAAAAATCAAATTTGTTGACTTTGGAATTTGGGTGTCAAACTTTGACCAAGTTAGTGGAAAGATCCAACATTTGTGAATGGAAAATGTCAACTTTTGCATGGCTAAGTATTGTCTTCATTTGAAGACACTTATCCCACTAAATCCCACATTTTGAGTTAGTGGAATTTTGAGTGTCAAATTCTCATCAAGCTTAAAGTTGCATTTTGCATGTTAGTCTTTAAAATGAGAGTTTAATGCTTTTGAAGACTTCTTGGCCATAGTGGGCTTAGATGAGATTATGTGATAATCTCATCCCTTTTTCTTTCAAAGCTTTAACTTTTTTCTCTCCAAATTAGTCACTCACCAGATTCCACCATCCCATTCTAAGGTCGGAGAATAGTTGGAAACACTCTCGTGGTGGTCTACGAACCATTCGTGAGGAGATTGGAGTTAATTTGGAGAAGATTCAAAGACTGCAAAGGTTGTATTCTTTTCCCGTTTTACTTGTTTAATTTCATGCATGCTTATCTTTATAATTAATCTAATTAGAGTACTTTAGATCCATTTTTCTTTCGCTATGCATATGTTCGTTCCATCAATTTTGTTTAATTTTAAGTTGGTTTGTTTAAGAAAATGCAGATATGTGTTCGTTTGTTTCAATTCTTAATTATGTTATTTTGCATATTGGGATTGAGAATAATTTTGGGGGGGTGGGGATTCAATAAACTTCATTTATGAAAAACTAAGTTGGGAGGGGGTGTAAGTTGGTTTCTGTAAGTAAATGTAGATATGTCTTGGTTTGTTTCAATTCTTATGAGTTGGTTGGGTTTAAGTTGGGTTTTAAGTGCTACATTAAGTTTGAGATTGAAATGTATAATTATGAGTGCGTTGGGTTTTAAGTTTTATATTAGGTTTGAAGTTAAAGTGGGTTTTATTTGTTAATGTTCTTATATTGGTTTTAAGTTCTATATTAAGTTTGAGATTGAAATATGCAAGTTTG